>NW_027507903.1:2421974-2609474 GCF_037356315.1 Lithobates pipiens
TCCACACCAGATTTTAAATAAAAAACCGGCATGGGTTCCCCCTCCAAGAGCATACAAGGCCCTTAGGTCTGATATGGATTTTTAACCCCCCTATGCCGAAAAAACGGTGTGGGGGTCCCCCCAAAATCCATACCAGACCCTTATCCGAGCATGCAGCCTGGCCGCTCAGGAAAGTGGATGGGGACGAGCTAGCGCCCCCCCCCCCCCGAACCGTACCAGGCCGCGTGCCCTCAACATGCGGCCCTCTTAACCCCAAAGCACCTTGTCCCCATGTTGATGAAGACGAGGGCCTCTTCCTGACAACCCTGGCCATTGGTTGTCGGAGTCTGCGTGCGGGGGGGCTTATCGGAATCTTAATAAGGGGGCCCCCAGATCTCGGCCCCCCCTATGTGAATGAGTATGGGGGCCTGGTTTGCCCTTGGAAGGGGAACCCATGCCAGGTTTTTAACATTAGAGAGGCGACGTTGTCGCTTCAATATAGACGGAGATCCGACTTGGAGACGACTTTCATTGAAATCACTGGGTACAAGTCGCCTAGAAGTCGGTTTGAAGTCGTACAGGAACCTTTTTTGAAGTGGGAGCGACTGCTGTAGTCTACATTAAGACGGCTCCATTCACTGCCATTGATTTTCTCAACCGCGTGACTTGCGGCGACCTGAAGTCGGATCCCGGGTTGCCCGTGTGTGAACCGGCTCTCAATAGAATGCTTTGTTACATTCATCCAGGAAATGTTTCTCTAACTAGACCCCTAAATATAGAACATGATCAAATTATACTTTTTAAAAATATTTTAAATACTTATAATACTTAAAATTATATAATAAAATAATGATATTATAATTATATAAAATAATATAATTATACTTATAAAATATTATAAGTATTTATATTAATATATTATATTATAATAATAATAAATTCTAATAAAATATACTTTTTAAAACTTTCACTCCCTAGGACACACTTAACCCCTTTATCGCCCACTAGTGTTTAACCCTTCCCTGCCAGTGTCATTTACACAATAATCAGTGCATTTTTATATATGTATAGATGGCAATGGTCCCAAAATAGTGACAAAAGTGTCCAATGTGTCTGCCATTATGTCGCAGTCAGGATAAAAATCGCAGATTGCTGCCATTACTAATAAAAAAAAATTATAATAAATATTAAATCTATCCCCTATTTTGTAGACGCTATCACTTTTGCGCAAACCAATCAATATTGGTTTGAGCGCAAATAATAAATAAATAAATAAAAAAAATCTCAATAAGCGTATATACTATATATATATATATATATATATATATATATATATATATATATAAATAATTTATATAATAATAATATTAATAATTTAAAAAATAAATATATAAAAAAAAAAAAAAAAGTTTCCTCAGTTTAGGCCGATATGTATTCTACATATTTTTGGTAAAAAAAGGAAAAAAAAAAAAAATGTTATATATATATATATATATATATATATATATATATATATATATATATATATATATATATATTATATATATATAACATTTTTTTTTTTTTTTTTTCTTTTTTTACCAAAAATATGTAGAATACATATCGGCCTAAACTGAGGAAACTTTTTTTTTTTTTTTTTAATATATTTATTTTTTGGGGATATTTATTATAACAAAAAGTAAAAAATATTGCTTTTTTTTTTCAAAATTGTCTCTCTTTTCTTGTTTATAGCGCAAAAAGTAAAAAACATAGAGGTGATCAAATACCACCAAAAGAAAGCTCTATTTGTGGGGGGGAGGGGGGGTAAAAAAAGGACATCAACTTTGTTTTGGTGTAATGTCGCACGACTGCGCAATTGTCGGTTAAATCGACGCAGTGCCGAATGGCAAAAAGTGCTCTGGTCAGGAAGGGGGAGGGGGGGTAAAATCTTCTGAAGCAGGTTAAGCAACAGTGTAAAAATAAATAAATAATATTTTATTAATAATAAAAAAAATAAAAGTTTAAAGTGCCCCCCCCCCCCCATGCTCGCTCACAAACGCGAACGCGCGTGTCGGTGCTGCACACAGGGTGTAACATCATCTTTTCTGTTTCAGTTGTTTTTATTGAGTAAAGAAACAAACAGTATAAAGCAGAGCGGCGGACAATCCTCGCTAAGCTCTGATTGGGTCTCTGATGTAAAATCCCGGAAGCGACGTCACTTCTGGTTTACCCGGCTGCCAATGGCGCAGATTTAAAAAAAAAAAACAGTATTCAGAAACGCTGATTTTGGTGATCTGAATACTTTGAAGTATATATATATATATTTATATTATTATATTATATAATTATTATTATATTATGTATAATATATATATGTATTATATTATATATTGTATATATTATATATAATGTTTATTATATATATATTATATATGGTTCTTTTAGACCCCCCACCCCCCCAATCTCTCCATAAAGAGTACCTGTCACCACCTGTTACTGTCACAAGGGAGGTTTACATTTTTTGTGATGGCAATAAAAGTGATCAGATTTTTATTTTATTCTAAAGGGACAATGTTAAAAAAAATCAAACAAAATAAATAAGAAAATTTTTTTTAAAGCGCCCCGCGTGCTTGCGCAGCAAAAAAAACTCATACGTAAGTCACGCCCGCAAACGTAAACGGTGTTCAAATCACACGTGTGAGGTATCGCCGCAATGGTGACAGTGAGGGCAATAATTCTAGCAAAAGACCTCCTCAACATTCCGACGGAAAATTGGTCCGTGTTGTCAAATAATCCTACCGTGTGTGGGCTTCATCTGACTTTTTTTCGGCGGAATGTCCAACCAACAAAGTTTGACAGCTGGATATAAAAAAATTTCCACCAACAACACGATCCAATCGGACTTTGTCGATCGGATAAAGTGCCACGCATGCTCAGATCAAATTGTCCAATCACGGCCGTCATTTGATGTAAACAGACAGCCGCTTGCTAGGCGATCGGCTCCTCCTCTCCTCACACGGAAGTTGTCACTGAGGAGAGGAGAGCAGATCGCTGCAGCCGGCTGGTGATCAGTGAGTATGAGCTGTTTTTTTACAGTTTTTTACTCACTGATCACCAGTCTAGTGTCACCACACATGTAAAAACACACAAAGTAAACACACATGTGTCCCCAAAACACATGTCCCCAAAACACATGTCCCCACATAGTAATGATCCCCAAAACACATATCCCCCCACATATATTTGTGGCAGCACAGTGGTGTAGTGGGCGGCACAGTGGTGTAGTGGGCGGCACAGTGGTGTAGTGGTTAGCACTCTCACTTAGCAGTAAGAGGGGTCGCCGGTTCAAATCCCAACCACGACACTACCTGCCTGGAGTTTGCATGTTCTCCCTGTGCCTGTGTGGGTTTCCTCCGGGTACTCCAGTTTCCTCCAAAGACATGCAGGTAGGTTAATTGGCTTCTGTCCAAAATTGGCCCCTAGTATATGAATGGGGACCTTGGATTGTGGGCTCCTTGAGGGCAGGGACTGATGTGAGTGTGCAATGTACAGGGATAGGGACAATTGTAGACACTCACTCAGGTTGGACTGGATGGACTGGTGTCTTTATTCAACCTTACTAACTATGTAACTACATATAACAGTAAAATCACATGTTCCAATGATCATTTGCGTACATATGTCTGTAATCACACAAACCAATTACTATACACTTAACGGGATTTTTTTTTTTTTTTACCAAAAACATTTTGGCTTAAATTTATGATAAAATTAGATTTTATTGGATTTCTTTTAACCACTTGCTTACTGGGCACTTAAACCCCCCTCAGTCCCAGACCAATTTTCAGCTTTCAGCGCTGATACACTTTGAATGACAATTGCGCGGTCATACAACACTGTACCCAAATGAAATTTTTATCATTTTTTTTCCCACAAATAGAGCTTTCTTTTGGTGGTATTTAATTACAGCTCGGAGTTTTATTTTTTGCTAAACAAACAAAAAAAGATGCAAAATAAAAAAAATAAAAATCATGTTTAATAGTTTGTTATAAAATTTTGCAAACGGGTCATTTTTCTCCTTCATTGAAGTGCGCTAATGAGGCGGCACTGATAGGCATAGTTAAGACGGCACTAATAGGCACAGATAAGGTGGCACCGATAGGCACAGATAAGGCAGTACTGATGGGCACAGATAAGGCGGCACTGATGGGCAAAGATGGGCACAGATAAGATGGCGCAGATGGGTGGCACAGATGGGTGGCACTAAGGGGCACTGATAGGTACCACTGATAGATGGGACTGATGGGCACTGATAGGTGGCTCTGATAGGTGGCACTGATGGGCGGCACTGATGGGCACTGGTAGATGACACTGATGGCCACGGATATGTGGCACTGGGTGCAGCACCGTTGTTGAGGCAGATTGTGGGTGGCACTGTGGGCACTGCTGGGTGGCACTTACGGGGGACACTTATTTATTCCTGAGGGGGGCAGGTGGGCACTGGTAAGCTGGCCATGATCGGGACTGATGTCTCAATCACGGCCGCCGGTGATCGGCTCTTTTTTTGACAGCGCGAGGAGGAATAATAGCCGATTACCGGCTCCGTTGTATCACATGATCAGCTGTCATTGGCTGACAGCTGATCACGTGGTAAGGAGTCAGGATTGACCCCTTGCTCGGATCCGTGATCAGTCGAGTCTCATAGACTCGCCGATTACAGAGCGCGCCGCGCGCGCCCCTCGGGGGGCGCGCAGGCCGCTCGTGCACGGGACGACGTCAATAGACGTAGTCCCGGCAAAGGAGGTCCGCGCTGTAGCAGTCATTTGGCTATAGCGCGGATCTCAAGTGGTTAAAATAGAATAAAGAAAATATAGGTTTTTTTTCCCCAAATTTCCGCTCTTTTTTTGCTTATATCGCAAAAAAGAAAAAAACGGAGTCGTGAATAAATACCGCAAAAAGAAAGCTCTATTTGTGCAAACAAAATGATAAAAATTCCATTTGGGTACACCGTAGCATGACCGCGCAATTCTTGTTGAAAGTGCAAGAGCGCTGAAAGCTGAAAATTCGTCTGGGAAGGAAGGAGGTGAAAGTGCTCGGTGTTGATGTGGTTAAGTACCCCCGGGTGCAAGCCGTCTGGTCCCGGTGATTTATTAATGTTAAGTTTATCAAGTCTATTTCTACTTCTATCCTCTGTTAGCCATGGAGGTGCTTCCTGTTATGTGTCATGAGGATAAACACTGCGGTTATGGTTACTGTATCCCTCGTGAAGACTGAGGAGAAGAATAAATTCAAAACCTTCTCCATCCTTAGTAACCAGATTTCCTTCATCATTCTTTACGGTGCCAATATGATCTGACCTCCCTTTCTTACTATATATATATATATATATATATATATATATATATATACGTAAATAATTGATTGTTTTTTTTTTTTTTTACTCTCCTCTGCTATGTGTCTTTCGTGTTCTACAGTATCTTAGCTGCCCTGATTACACCCTTACATTTCTTATTACATTCTTTGTAAAGTTGGAATGCTGATGATGACCCCTCAGCCTTGTATTGTTTAAAGGCCTTCTCCTTTGCTTTTATATGCCTTTTTACATTGAAGTTAAAGAGGGATTCCACCAAAAAAAAAAAATATTAAAAGCCAGCAGCTATAAATACTACAGCTGCTGACTTTTAATAAATGGACACTCACCTGTCCCGGGTTCCAGCGATGCCGGCAGCCGAGGCCGATCGATCGCTCGGCTCTCGGCTGCTGCAGTCACCATTCTAGGTGAGGGAATCAGGAAGTGAAGCGAATCGGCTTCACTTCCCGGTTCCCTACTGCGCACGCGCGGGCCGCGCAATAGGAAATCTCCGCGCTGTCACTGGGACCCGTGTGTGTCCCAGCAGACAGCGCGGCAGGGCAGGAAATAGCGTAGACTCCCACGGGAGTCTATGCCCGGAAGTGGGTGAAAATACCTGTCTTTGACAGGTATCTGCACCCCCCTTCCCCCTGAAAGGTGTCAATTGTGACACCGGAGGGGGGAGGGATCCGATCAGCGGAGGTTCCACTTTAGGGTGGAATTCCACTTTAAGCCACTCAGGGCTTTTTGTTCGCTCTTTTAAATGTATCTCCCATTGGGATGCACTGGCCAATAACTTTAATTTAATACACTCTTAAGGCACTCCCATTTTTCCTTTCCATTCTTTGTTCCTAGGATTTATACCATTTATTATCTTCTAGCAAGGACTTAATTTTTTACTTACTTTGGGTTTAGGTGCTTTAGTCAACCTACTACTAATGCCCCCAATACTACGCTCTAAACTTTGTTCCACACTGGCTATCGCCACGTCTTGACACCCCCCCCCCCCCCATATCACCTAGTTTAAAAGCCCCTCTAACTTTTCAGCAATCTTCTCTCCCATGGGCACTGATAGGTGGCTCTGATAGGTGGCACTGATGGGCGGCACTGATGGGCACTGGTAGATGACACTGATGGCCACGGATATGTGGCACTGGGGTGCAGCACCGTTGTTGAGGCAGATTGTGGGTGGCACTGTGGGCACTGCTGGGTGGCACTTACGGGGGACACTTATTTATTCCTGAGGGGGGCAGGTGGGCACTGGTAAACTGGCCATGATCGGGACTGATGTCTCAATCACGGCCGCCGGTGATCGGCTCTTTTTTTTTTCTCCTCGCGCTGTCAGCACGAGGAGGAATAATAGCCAATTACCGGCTCCGTTGTATCACATGATCAGCTGTCATTGGCTGACAGCTGATCACGTGGTAAGGGGTCGGGATCGACCCCTTGCTCGGATCCGTGATCAGTCGAGTCTCATAGACTCGCCGATTACAGAGCGCGCTGCGCGCGCCCCTCAGGGGGATTTTCTTCCTTTCTTATTTTCTAATTTTCTAATTTACGAATTTCGATCATATTGAATGACCCAAAAAATCGGGGGGGGGAAAAAACTAAATGAAACTAAAACTAACAAATTTTTCGGCAGTGCACGGCTACTTGTTATGCTTGTCAGCGCCATCTAGTGGCCACAATGCAGTATATACCCTGACTTGGGTATTTTTCAGGGAAAATACAGGATTATGGGCAGTAGATGGAGCTGCGGATTGTGTGAAATCAAAATATAAAGCAAAATTATGGTCCAAATTTGTGAGAGGTGGCTGAATGCTTATGACATTCGTCCAGCGTTTTTTTTTAATTACATAGGCCTCTAAATACATGGGGGGGGGGAAACAAAACTTTTTTTTACTTTTTTTAACCCCCCCCCCCCCCCCATTAAATATGAAATCACTTACGGGGGTTTGATTTTATAAATATTTGCTGGGCGAATGTCACAAGCATTCGTCCAGCCCTCACAAGTTCTGACCGTATTTTGCTTAATAAAGTGGCTTCCTATGATTATCGGCTCCATCTAGTGTCAATAATGTGGTATATTCCTTGATTGAGGTGTTTGAGGGAAAAATACCACATTATGGTCACTAGATGGAGAGCTGAGGATCATAGGATCAACACATTAAGCAAAATACTGTAAAAATTCATGAGAACAAGGCCAAAGCTTGTGACATTCGTCCAGCAAATGATTTCTAAATAGACCACTATATAACATCTACACCCCCAGTGAATGAATCTATGCATATATACAGGGGGGTTATTTATAAAAAAAAAAAAAAAAAGCAGGTAAGTAATAACACAGCCCTCACAAATTCTGTAGATAATTTTTGCTTAATACAGTGACTTTCTATGATTGTCAGCACCATCTAGTGGCCATAATGTGGTATATACTCCGACTTTGTTATTTCAGGAAATATACAGTATTTTGTCCACTAGATGGAGCGGATGATTATAGGAAATCAACATATTAGGCAAAAATATAGTCAAACTTTCTGAGAGGTGGGCAAATACTTATGTGTAATTAAAAAAAAAAAAAAAAAAAAAAATGAATAGACCTCTAAACAAAATGAAAATGGAAAAAAAAAAGAAACAATTTTTGGTCCTCATTAAATTTTGTATTTACTTTTGTTTATAAAAAAATTGCTGGACGAATGTCACACGCATTTGCCTAGCCCTTGCAAATTCTGACTGTATTTTGTTTAATAAAGTGGCTTCCTATGATTGTTGGCTCCATCTAGTGGTAATAATGGTGGTATGTTCCCTGTTTTGAGGAATTTCAGGAAAAATACCACATTATGGCCACTAGATGGAGCTGGTGATCACAGGAAATCAACATTTTAGGCAAAAAATGATGGTCAAAATTTGTGAGAGCTGGGCAAATGTTTGTGATATTCGTCCAGCGATTTTTTTTTTAAATAGACCCCCCCTCCAACCCCCCCCCTAAATGTGTGTCATGAACATTGGCATTTAAAAAGATAGAAGGGTCGTTTTTTGTGCATGGTCAGAAGTTTGACACAAATGCAGCTTTGCTGGCCTAAGTGAATCTCAACCTCAGTAAATCGTTTTATCTATTTTTTTAAAAACATTTTTTGTCATTTGTTCATTTCTGATTATTTCTTACAGATTGCATCATTACTGAAGGACAATGAGCGTATCCAATCAACACCGAGCAACGCTCAGACCGAAGACACCGACATTAAGAAGATAAAGAAGGTAAAGAAGTAGTTTGTGGTTATTTGTCAGCATGTTCAGCACATCAAATTGCAGAACCTGTATCAATACATTTGATGGTATTAATTTGTAACCTGTCATCTAAATAATTAGGCATGTATTGATAAAAAAATAAAAAATAAATCCGTCCTGCTAAAATGCATGTAGATTCGTTCTGCCGAGAAAGTCAATTGTTAGTAGGCTATTTTCTTTCCAGGTCGAATGTTCTTCATTCATATTCCTAGCGTGAATCAGGAAAATACCACATTAAGTCCATTAGATGAAGCTGATGATCCTAAATACTTATTTTTGATTGTAGCAATTATATCATGGGAAGAATGCTGCTCCATCCCTGATACACTAGACAAAATATATCTCCCATAGAACTTTGTTGCAGCAGTATAAATCACACAATTACACATTGGTGTATAAAAAGTAAAAAAAAACTTGAATTGAACAACAGATTTTAAAATTGGCTGTTCTAGACACTTCACGTCCTGATCTTATACCATTCCTACAATGCTGCTGCTTTGATTGCTGCTTTGATTGCTTCCACTTCCTTCTCCCCCTGATGAAGACTTTATATAAGTTGAAACGCGTTGAGTTGACTTGGTGGATATGCCATTTATTTTAATAATTTCACGTATCCCTGCAGTATATTTATATTGTAGGAATGGTATAAGATCAGGACGTGAAGTGAAGTTTTTTTTTTTACACCAATTTGTAATTGTGTGATTTCTATTTCTCCAAGTCATATGGGAGATATAGTTTGTCCACTTATTTTTTGATTGTCATCTCCATCTAGTGGCCATAACGGGAATATCGTTGCAGAGAAAATAGCCTAGTAACATTAGATTTTGCCAGTATTCGCTAAAAATTAACGTCAATTCAATTTTGTCGGATGAATATCTGTGTTTTTTTTTTTTTTTTATGAATTTACCCCCTCAGTAATATGTCACTTATGCGTTTCGCCCGCAGGTACAGAGCTTTCTGCGTGGCTGGCTATGCCGGCGGAAATGGAAAAGCATAATCCAGGATTACTCCAGGTCTCCCCATGCGGACAGCATGCGCAAGAGGAACCAGGTTGTGTTCAGCATGCTGGAAGCGGAGTCGGAATATGTTCAGCAGCTGCATATTTTGGTCAACAACTTCCTGCGACCTCTGCGAATGGCGGCGAGTTCCAAGAAGCCACCAATCACCCACGATGATGTCAGCAGCATCTTTTTGAACAGGTGAGGATTTTAGGGAGCTTATTGGAAGAGGGAACTTTTTTTTTTTTTTTGTTGTTTTTTAGAGCATATGAATGTGCGAACTCTCAGGGTGTATTATATATACCATAGTTGTTAAAAAAATCATACCCAGATTTGCTATTAGAGGGCGCACCTTTGCATCTGTCAGCAGCATCTGCATCCTTAAAGAGGAAGTAAACCCTGATGGTTTTACTTCCTCTTTCATTCCCTGCAAAGGTAAAGCATAATGGACTACTATGCATCGCATCGCATCGCATCGCATAGTAGTCCATTATGTGTCACTTACCTGACACAGGAGCCAGCAAAGTCACCGCTGTCCCCTGTAGTCCGGCGCATCCATCTTCTCTGTGGGTTTCGCAGCTCCGCCGCTGTCATTCGGCAAAGCCGCGATGACGTCACTCCCGCGCATGCGCACGGGAGCCGACACACGCCGTAGACGGCAGTGCCTGTCTTCGGGCAAATATCTCCTAAACCGTATAGGTTTAGGAGATATTTCTTGGACCTACAGGTAAGCTACAGGTAAGCCTTAATCTAGGGTTTACAACCACTTTAATAATTAGTTGGCTGCAAGAAAATCTATTTCAGGAAAGCCACCTGTTGAGTGTAATGCAGCGCAGGATGGTGCAGGATGAAAATAATTTTTAATAGCCTTGAATGAATCTTTCTGATGTCAGATTGTTGTTGTCTACTCCTCTAAAGTGGGGGGGTCTCCAAACTTTTCACTACGAGGGCCACATTGTATATTTTACAAAATATTTTGCAGGCTAAAAACAAAATCCATTTTATAAAGCACCTCCTTATATTTAGGGGTGCCCAGCAAAGTCCCCCCTTTACATCCAGGAGTGCCCAGCAGAGTCCCCCATTTATATCCACAGGGTACCCAGCAGAGTTGATGGAGGTGGAGAGGGAAGGCACATTGATGGAGGTGGAGAGGGAAGGCACATTGATGGAGGTGGAGAGGGAAGGCACATTGATGAAGGTGGGGAGGGAAGGCTCATTGATGGAGGTGGGGAGGGAAGGCTCATTGATGGAGGTGGGGAGGGAAGGCACATTGATGGAGGTGGGCGAGGGAAGGCTCATTGATGGAGGTGGGGAGGGAAGGCTCATTGATGGAGGTGGGGAGGGAAGGCTCATTGATGGAGGTGGGGAGGGAAGGCACATTGATGGAGGTGGGGGAGGGAAGGCTCATTGATGGAGGTGGGGAGGGAAGGCACATTGATGGAGGTGGGGAGGGAAGGCACATTGATGGAGGTGGGAAGGGAAGGCACATTGATGGAGGTGGGGAGGGAAGGCACATTGATGGAGGTGGGGAGGGAAGGCACATTGATGGAGGTGGGGAGGGAAGGCACATTGATGGAGGTGGGGAGGGAAGGCACATTGATGGAAGTGGAGAGGGAAGGCACATTGATGGAGGTGGGGAGGGAAGGCACATTGATGGAGGTGGAGAGGGAAGGCACATTGATGGAGGTGGGGAGGAAAGGCACATTGATGGAAGTGGAGAGGGAAGGCTCATTGATGGAGGTGGAGAGGGAAGGCTCGTTGATGGAGGTGGAGAGGGAAGGCACATTGATGGAGGTGGAGAGGGAAGGCACATTGATGGAGGTGGAGAGGGAAGGGTCATTGATGGAGGTGGAGAGGGAAGGCTCATTGATGGAGGTGGAGAGGGAAGGCACATTGATGGAGGTGGGGAGGGAAGGCACATTGATGGAGGTGGAGAGGGAAGGCGCATTGATGGAGGTGGGGAGGGAAGGCACATTGATGGAGGTGGGGAGGGAAGGCTCATTGATGGAGGTGGGGAGGGAAGGCTCATTGATGGAGGTGGGGAGGGAAGGCACATTGATGGAAGTGGGGAGGGAAGGCTCATTGATGGAGGTGGAGAGGGAAGGCTCGTTGATGGAGGTGGAGAGGGAAGGCTCGTTGATGGAGGTGGAGAGGGAAGGCACGTTGATGGAGGTGGAGAGGGAAGGCACATTGATGGAGGTAGGGAGGGAAGGCACATTGATGGAAGTGGAGAGGGAAGGCACATTGATGGAGGTGGGGAGGGAAGGCACATTGATGGAAGTGGAGAGGGAAGGCTCATTGATGGAGGTGGAGAGGGAAGGCACATTGATGGAGGTGGAGAGGGAAGGCACATTGATGGCGGTGGAGAGGGAAGGCACATTGATGGAGGTGGGGAGGGAAGGCTCATTGATGGAGGTGGGGAGGGAAGGCTCATTGATGGAGGTGGGGAGGGAAGGCACATTGATGGAAGTGGAGAGGGAAGGCACATTGATGGAGGTGGGGAGGGAAGGCACATTGATGGAAGTGGAGAGGGAAGGCTCATTGATGGAGGTGGAGAGGGAAGGCACATTGATGGAGGTGGAGAGGGAAGGCACATTGATGGCGGTGGAGAGGGAAGGCACATTGATGGAGGTGGAGAGGGAAGACTCATTGATGGAGGTGGAGAGGGAAGGCACATTGATGAAGGTGGAGAGGGAAGGCACATTGATGGAGGTGGAGAGGAAAGGCACATTGATGGAAGTGGGGAGGGAAGACACATTGATGGAAGTGGAGAGGGAAGGATCATTGATGGAGGTGGAGAGGGAAGGCGCATTGATGGAGGTGGAGAGGGAAGTCGCATTGATGGAGGTGGAGAGGGAAGTCGCATTGATGGAGGTGGAGAGGGAAGTCGCATTGATGGAGGTGGAGAGGGAAGTCGCATTGATGGAGGTGGAGAGGGAAGTCGCATTGATGGAGGTGGAGAGGGAAGGCACATTGATGGAGGTGGGAAGGGAAGGCACATTGATGGAGGTGGGAAGGGAAGGCACATTGATGGAAGTGGGGAGGGAAGGCACATTGATGGAGGTGGGGAGGGAAGGCTCATTGATGGAGGTGGAGGAGGGAAGGCTAATTGATGGAGATGGAGAGGGAAGGCACATTGATGGAGGTGGGGAGGGAAGGCACATTGATGGCGGTGGAGAGGGAAGGCACATTGATGGAGATGGAGAGGGAAGGCACATTGATGGAGGTGGAGAGGAAAGGCACATTGATGGAAGTGGGGAGGGAAGGCACATTGATGGAAGTGGAGAGGGAAGGATCATTGATGGAGGTGGAGAGGGAAGGCGCATTGATGGAGGTGGAGAGGGAAGTCGCATTGATGGAGGTGGAGAGGGAAGTCGCATTGATGGAGGTGGAGAGGGAAGTCGCATTGATGGAGGTGGAGAGGGAAGTCGCATTGATGGAGGTGGAGAGGGAAGTCGCTTTGATGGAGGTGGAGAGGGAAGGCACATTGATGGAGGTGGGAAGGGAAGGCACATTGATGGAAATGGGGAGGGAAGGCACATTGATGGAGGTGGGGAGGGAAGGCTCATTGATGGAGGTGGAGGAGGGAAGGCTAATTGATGGAGATGGAGAGGGAAGGCACATTGATGGAGGTGGGGAGGGAAGGCACATTGATGGCGGTGGAGAGGGAAGGCACATTGATGGAGGTGGGGGAGGGAAGGCACATTGATGGAAGTGGAGAGGGAAGGCTCATTGATGGAGGTGGGGAGGGAAGGCACATTGATGGAGGTGGGGAGGGAAGGCACATTGATGGAGGTGGGGAGGGAAGGCACATTGATGGAGGTGGGGAGGGAAGGCACATTGATGGAAGTGGAGAGGGAAGGCTCATTGATAGAGGTGGAGAGGGAAGGCGCATTGATGGAGGTGGAGAGGGAAGGCTCATTGATGGAAGTGGAGAGGGAAGGCTCATTGATGGAGGTGGAGAGGGAAGGCACATTGATGGAGGTGGAGAGGGAAGGCCCATTGATGGAGGTGGAGAGGAAAGGCCCATTGATGGAGGTGGAGAGGGAAGGCACATTGATGGAGGTGGAGAGGAAAGGCCCATTGATGGAGGTGGAGAGGGAAGGCAGATTGATGGAGGTGGAGAGAAAAGGCCCATTGATGGAGGTGGAGAGGGAAGGCACATTGATGGAAGTGGGGAGGGAAGGCACATTGATGGAGGTGGGGAGGGAAGGCACATTGATGGAGGTAGGGAGGGAAGGCTCATTGATGGAGGTGGGGAGGGAAGGCTCATTGATGGAGGTGGGGAGGGAAGGCTCATTGATGGAGGTGGGGGAGGGAAGGCTAATTGATGGAGGTGGGGAGGGAAGGCACATTGATGGAGGTGGAGAGGGAAGGCACATTGATGGCGGTGGAGAGGGAAGGCACATTGATGGAGGTGGAGAGGGAAGGCACATTGATGAAGGTGGAGAGGGAAGGCACATTGATGGAGGTGGAGAGGAAAGGCACATTGATGGAAGTGGGGAGGGAAGGCACATTGATGGAAGTGGAGAGGGAAGGATCATTGATGGAGGTGGAGAGGGAAGGCGCATTGATGGAGGTGGAGAGGGAAGTCGCATTGATGGAGGTGGAGAGGGAAGTCGCATTGATGGAGGTGGAGAGGGAAGTCGCATTGATGGAGGTGGAGAGGGAAGTCGCATTAATGGAGGTGGAGAGGGAAGTCGCATTGATGGAGGTGGAGAGGGAAGGCACATTGATGGAGGTGGGAAGGGAAGGCACATTGATGGAGGTGGGAAGGGAAGGCACATTGATGGAAGTGGGGAGGGAAGGCACATTGATGGAGGTGGGGAGGGAAGGCTCATTGATGGAGGTGGAGGAGGGAAGGCTAATTGATGGAGATGGAGAGGGAAGGCACATTGATGGAGGTGGGGAGGGAAGGCACATTGATGGCGGTGGAGAGGGAAGGCACATTGATGGAGATGGAGAGGGAAGGCACATTGATGGAGGTGGAGAGGAAAGGCACATTGATGGAAGTGGGGAGGGAAGGCACATTGATGGAAGTGGAGAGGGAAGGATCATTGATGGAGGTGGAGAGGGAAGGCGCATTGATGGAGGTGGAGAGGGAAGTCGCATTGATGGAGGTGGAGAGGGAAGTCGCATTGATGGAGGTGGAGAGGGAAGTCGCATTGATGGAGGTGGAGAGGGAAGTCGCATTGATGGAGGTGGAGAGGGAAGTCGCTTTGATGGAGGTGGAGAGGGAAGGCACATTGATGGAGGTGGGAAGGGAAGGCACATTGATGGAAATGGGGAGGGAAGGCACATTGATGGAGGTGGGGAGGGAAGGCTCATTGATGGAGGTGGAGGAGGGAAGGCTAATTGATGGACATGGAGAGGGAAGGCACATTGATGGAGGTGGGGAGGGAAGGCACATTGATGGCGGTGGAGAGGGAAGGCACATTGATGGAGGTGGGGGAGGGAAGGCACATTGATGGAAGTGGAGAGGGAAGGCTCATTGATGGAGGTGGGGAGGGAAGGCACATTGATGGAGGTGGGGAGGGAAGGCACATTGATGGAGGTGGAGAGGGAAGGCACATTGATGGAGGTGGGGGAGGGAAGGTGCATTGATGGAGGTGGAGAGAGAAGGCTCATTGATGGAGGTGGAGAGGGAAGGCTCATTGATGGAAGTGGAGAGGGAAGGCTCATTGATAGAGGTGGAGAGGGAAGGCGCATTGATGGAGGTGGAGAGGGAAGGCGCATTGATGGAAGTGGAGAGGGAAGGCTCATTGATAGAGGTGGAGAGGGAAGGCGCATTGATGGAGGTGGGGAGGGAAGGCGCATTGATGGAGGTGGGGAGGGAAGGCTCATTGATGGAGGTGGAGAGGGAAGGCACATTGATGGAGGTGGAGAGGAAAGGATTATTGATGGAGGTGGAGAGGGAAGGCGCATTGATGGAGGTGGAGAGGGAAGGCGCATTGATGGAGGTGGAGAGGGAAGTCGCATTGATGGAGATGGAGAGGGAAGTCGCATTGATGGAGGTGGAGAGGGAAGGCACATTGATGGAGGTGGGGAGGGAAGGCTCATTTATGGAAGTGGAGAGGGAAGGATCATTGATGGAGGTGGAGAGGGAAGGCGCATTGATGGAGGTGGAGAGGGAAGTTGCATTGATGGAGGTGGAGAGGGAAGTCGCATTGATGAAGGTGGAGAGGGAAGTCGCATTGATGGAGGTGGAGAGGGAAGTCGCTTTGATGGAGGTGGAGAGGGAAGGCACATTGATGGAGGTGGGAAGGGAAGGCACATTGATGGAAGTGGGGAGGGAAGGCACATTGATGGAGGTGGGGAGGGAAGGCTCATTGATGGAGGTGGAGGAGGGAAGGCACATTGATGGAGGTGGGGAGGGAGGGCACATTGATGGCGGTGGAGAGGGAAGGCACATTGATGGAGGTGGGGGAGGGAAGGCACATTGATGGAAGTGGAGAGGGAAGGCTCATTGATAGAGTTGGAGAGGGAAGGTGCATTGATGGAGGTGGAGAGAGAAGGCTCATTGATGGAGGTGGAGAGAGAAGGCTCATTGATGGAGGTGGAGAGGGAAGGCTCATTGATGGAAGTGGAGAGGGAAGGCTCATTGATGGAGGTGGAGAGGGAAGTCGCATTGATGGAGGTGGAGAGGGAAGGCGCATTGATGGAGGTGGGGAGGGAAGGCGCATTGATGGAGGTGGGGAGGGAAGGCTCATTGATGGAGGTGGGGAGGGAAGGCTCATTGATGGAGGTGGAGAGGGAAGGCTCATTGATGGAGGTGGAGAGGGAAGGCACATTGATGGAGGTGGAGAGGGAAGGCACATTGATGGAGGTGGAGAGGGAAGGCACATTGATGGAGGTGGAGAGGGAAGGCACATTGATGGAGGTGGAGAGGGAAGGCACATTGATGGAGGTGGGGAGGGAAGGCACATTGATGTAGGTGGGGAGGGAAGGCACATTGATGGAGGTGGGGAGGGAAGGCACATTGATGGAGGTGGGGAGGGAAGGCACATTGATGGAAGTGGAGAGGGAAGGCTCATTGATAGAGGTGGAGAGGGAAGGTGCATTGATGGAGGTGGAGAGGGAAGGCTCATTGATGGAAGTGGAGAGGGAAGGCTCATTGATGGAGGTGGAGAGGGAAGGCACATTGATGGAGGTGGAGAGGGAAGGCCCATTGATGGAGGTGGAGAGGAAAGGCCCATTGATGGAGGTGGAGAGGGAAGGCACATTGATGGAGGTGGAGAGGAAAGGCCCATTGATGGAGGTGGAGAGGGAAGGCACATTGATGGAGGTGGAGAGAAAAGGCCCATTGATGGAGGTGGAGAGGGAAGGCACATTGATGGAGATGGGAAGGGAAGGCACATTGATGGAAGTGGGGAGGGAAGGCACATTGATGGAGGTGGGGAGGGAAGGCACATTGATGGAGGTGGGGAGGGAAGGCTCATTGATGGAGGTGGGGAGGGAAGGCTCATTGATGGAGGTGGGGAGGGAAGGCTCATTGATGGAGGTGGGGGAGGGAAGGCTAATTGATGGAGGTGGGGAGGGAAGGCTAATTGATGGAGGTGGGGGGGGGGGGTTCATTGATAGAGGTGGGGCGAGGGAAGGCTCATCCGAAGTAATGAAATTAAATTTTGTCCGAAATCAATTTGAAATGTAAATATATTGCTGACTATTGCTTATTTCCTTCAAATACTTTGTGTATTCGAATATAGCTGCCCTCCGAAATTCACATTTCGATTAGAATATAAAATAAAGGAATTGAATATAAAATAAAATAAAGTGGAAAATAAAAGAATAGAATAGAAAATAAAATAGAAAATAAAGGAATATAAAATAAAAGCATAGAGTGTAAAAGAAATATAGAATATAAAATAGAAGCATTGAAAATAATAGAGAATAAAATAAAAGAATAGAATATAGCATTCTTCAGAAATTTGAATTTCAAATAGAATAGAACCAGCTATTCTTCACAATGAATTTGGATTGAATAATTATTTTCTATTCAAATACTTTGAATCCATTGGAATAATTCAAATCCAGGTGAAAAAGAGTAAATGAAACAAACTTTGTTACGAATGCAACAAAATGAAATTAGTTACTTAATGTTTTTCGTTCTGCACATGTGTGATTCATAGAACCTTCTTTATTCCAGTGAGACCATCATGTTTCTGCACCAGATCTTCTATCAGGGTCTGAAGGCACGGATCTCCAGCTGGCCCACGCTGGTGTTGGGTGAGGAATGGTCTTCTCTCTGGTCATTACTCTGCTGTCCGTCCTCCGGGTGATGGGTTACACATCTCTCCATCGTTGTCTTTCCAGCTGATCTGTTTGACATCCTCCTGCCGATGTTAAACATTTACCAGGAGTTTGTACGGAACCATCAGTACAGCCTGCAGATCCTGGCCCACTGCAAGCAGAACCGAGACTTCGACAAACTACTGAAACAATATGAAGCCAAACCGGACTGCGAGGAGCGAACCCTGGAGACCTTCCTCACCTACCCCATGTTCCAGGTCAGTAAGAATCTGCAGTTCATATCTCCATTCATGTTCTGCATTAGGACACATAGAAGAGTCTCGCTTCATCAAGTCTGACCTTTTTTTTTTTTTACTTAATGAAATATTATGATTATCATTTTTTTGTATAGATCCACGTATCAATTCATTGTTCTGTAATTTAGTACTAGAACATTCCTTCTGCTAGTTTGAGGTCATGTCTCCGTGTTCTTGATCTTCACTTCATATAGAGAATCCTGCCCTCCTAAGCCACCTTCACTTCATGTATTTCAAGGTTTCATACATCTCCCCCCACCTTTCCCTTAATTCCTCCAGTCTATACAGATTGACCCCCTTTTCTGCCAAGCGTACACATATATGTCGCCTCATGGAAGTGGGTCTTTATCACATATATGCGCTACTGTGTGCTGAGATCGTGGTGCACGCCCAGCACAGAGATCGAGCTGTCGGACAGCTCCGGGTCTTGTACAAACCATCAGGAGCTGGGAGGAACAGTTTCCTACCACCTAGTGGTGGTGCGTCCATGAAGGGCGCACGGGCGCCGCCCCCTCTGTCACGCCACCCCCCTATATGACTAATGAATAGATTCATGCATTGCAAAAATCTATCCACGGCCGCCGCTACCACCTGAATTAGCGGCGGGGGAGTGTTTTCTATGAAGCACCTGATTAGAGCCATAGGCTTCAAAAAAGGTGGACTCGGAGGGCAGAGCATTGCATCCAGAGCCCACCCAGATGTGTTAGAAAAGCAAATATGACATTTAACTTTGAAATATTTTTATTACAATTTTTTTTTTTCCAGCCCTCTTGGGGGTGGGGGCGTTTGATGAGCTATCAGAGGTCTAAACAGACCCCTGATACCTCCCCTTTGAGACAGGGAAAGGGACTGAGGACAGAGATTGAACAGTCCCTTTCTCTGCAGCCTCAGCTGCACTGAAGATAAATGGACAGGAGACAGCGGCTCCTCTCCATTCATAAACGGAAGCATCGTAAAAACAGGTTACGATGTTTCAGTTATGATGAATGAACCAAGGCAGTGATCACTGACTCTGTTCATTCAGAAAGAAATGAATTACAGATTTACCGGCTCTTTCCTCCAGACATGGGGGACCGGAGGAGGACAGGATGGACCGGAGAAGGACATGGGGGGAACCGGAGGAGGAGCCGGAGAGCTGGGAAGGACGCAGGGGAAACCGGAGGACAAAACGGATTGGGACATGGAGGAGGAAAGAGGGGGACAGCCGGGGGTGACCGGTGGGAGCACTGATCTCCCTGACAGCCGCGGGAGGGAGAGGAGGAGAAGCAGCTGTCAGAAAAGCTATACTGGGAGATCGGTGCTTGTAACTCCCCCCACCGCCACACTGATCACCACTGAGGCTGCCTAAGTATTGGGACAAGCATTGGATCATTTGCATGACTACAAGCACACGTGCAAATGCTCGGTATCGGCATACCGATACTAGTTTTGGTATCGGTGCAACCCTAGTTATAATACTATCACTATATAACAATACTTCAAATATAGTCCACAAGCAGCCAGTTGTAGAGTAAGGCCGCGTACACACGGGCGGACTGTTCGCCCAACTCTGTTCGTCAAACAGTTTGAGCGGACAGTCCGCTCAAAATTAGCATGGACGGACTTGGCCACACACGACGAACGAACAGTCCGCTGAAACTTGCGCGATGACGTGAACGGCACGTACGACGGGACTAGAAAACGACGTCCAATACACTGCAATGCAACCTTCGCCGTGTAAATCCTTTCTGAGCATGCGCGGAACTTAGTTTGACGAACAAGCCTACACACGGGCGGACTGTCCGCTCAAACCAAGTTTCAGCGGACAGTTTTACGGGATTTCCGAAAAACTTTGTTCGTCAGACTGTCCGCTGAAACTGTCCGCTGAAGCCCACACACGAGCAGACTGTCCGCTGAAACACTGTTCAGCGGACAAAGTTGGGCGAACAGTCCGCCCGTGTGTACGCGGCCTTAGGCTCCGTTCACACTTGTGCAACTTGTCATGTGACTTTGGACACATAAAGTTGCATAACAAGTCGCAGCCCATTGCTTTTACTGGCACCCGTTTGGATCTATGCGATTTAGAAAAGTTTCCTGAACTACTTTGATGTGACTTGAGTGCAAGAGAGTTCAAAGTCAGACTGAAAATAGTGGGATTTTGGAGTCGCACAAGTGTGAACAGAGCCTAAATGGATGTATTAAGGTATTGCAGTTAAACAATGCACAAATAAATAAGTAATCACACAGGTTTAAAGATGCTGTACTTGAAAAAGTGAACACTGACTCGTAAGAAGGCAATCGACAAAACTATAGTATTTCTAAACCAAATTATAACTAGTACAAACAGGGTTACAATATCGGCATCAACTAACCCAAAAGAAGAAAGGTTTTTGTGCACACACTATGCATACAGCTCTAATAGAAGGAGGGCATATGCGGCCTTGACAAAGGGATGCCCCTGGAGGTCTAAAAAGTACCTGGCTCCCAA
This sequence comes from Lithobates pipiens, assembly GCF_037356315.1. NCBI lineage: Eukaryota > Metazoa > Chordata > Amphibia > Anura > Ranidae > Lithobates > Lithobates pipiens. The sequence continues at coordinate 2,442,582 of NW_027507903.1, forward strand.
CTGTCAATGTTGACCAGCTTTTGTTGGGGCCCTTCTGTACGTGGTGCACAGGTAGCAGTCCCTTTTAAGAGTGTGTAACTAATGGCTAGTGGGCTAACAAGGAACGGTCTTTATTGCACTATTTGTGTCAGTGTTGAGATGAACACACATGGTCAGCAGGGGATCACACAGCTGGCTGTGCACCTGGCTGCACATTCATTGATGTAATGTGATTGGTGTGAATGGGCCCTTTAAACTGCTAGCAGGCTAGGGCACGCTTCAGCACTTCATGAAAGTAATTAAAGCTGAACTCCGGGACAAGAAAATATAATCGAAATCCATTGGTCATGTGTATTGTTCTTGAATCTTGGCATGCTTTGTGTATTTCTTCCAGATCTGTGCAGTAATCCAGTGTGGGACTTCCTGTAATAAAGACCGCTCACTGCTGCTCTCTGTCCTTGTGCTGGAGGACTGGTCTTGTCTGCCCCTCCTGTAGTTTTCTACAGGCAGCCTATTGTGGGCAGAGCATGTTGACCCCTCCCATAACTCTATGGTGGCCCCTGTACATATGCCCCTGTTGATACATTATCACCTTTAAGAGCTTCAGTGAATCTTCTCGTCTTCTTTTCTTAGATTCCTCGTTATATCCTGACTCTACATGAGCTCCTCGCTCACACGCCTCATGAACACGTTGAACGTAACAGCCTTGATTATGCCAAATCCAAGCTGGAAGAGCTGTCAAGGTGAGATAGAATGTGCTTGCATTGTTTTTTTTTTTTATATTTGCCAACCCTTCATTATGTCCCAAGACAGCCACTAATGCCAGTTGGCAAAGGGTGCGTCCAGATGGTACAGGGTGTGGTTAGGGTGGTGTGACAGAATACCAATAACTGTATTTTTGAGGCGGTGAAACGTGTTGTTCTACATGTACAGCCTAAAGGAGTACTAAAGTCACATTCATTACATTATATATTAATAGCTGACTCACAACTCTGTATTCGTCATGTTGAAATATCTTTTATTTTTTTTCTTACTTTTGAATATGTGTACATGTCCTCTTTCCATCACTGTAGATGTGGCTGCCACTTTTTATTATTTTTGGCTCTTCATGACAGCCAACAGGGGTGGGGGTGATCACATCCAGCCGCCTGCTGGTTGCAAAAGTGAAGGAACGCATCCCTGGACACCCGTTAGACATGCATGTCCCAGGGATGGAGCTGGCCACTGGATGGTGTAGACCAGACTTTCTCAACCTTTTCAACACAGAGGAACCTTTTGAAATAACTTTCCGGTCTCAGGGAACGCCTGCTAAAAATGACTATCTCTACAACTCATGATACATTAGTGTGATGGTCAGTGGGAAGAATGCTCCTTACATTTGTGGTCATTGGGGAAGAATTACCCTCCGTACAGGTAGCTAAAAAAAATCAGGTAATGCAGTTAAACAATGCACAAATAATCAGTTAATCACACAAGTTTAAAGATGCTGTACTAGAAAATGTGAACGCTGACTCATAAGATGGCAATCGAATAAACGATAGTATTGTTAAACCAAATTATAACTGGTACAAACAGAGTTACAATATCGGCATCGACTAACCCAAAAGAAGAAAAGTTTTTGTGCACACACTACGCATACAATAGAAGGAGGGCATATGTGGCCTTAACAAAGGGTACCCCTGGAGGGCTGCAAAGTACCTGGCTCCTAACTATCATTGTTGAACAGCTTTTGTTAGGGGCCCTTCTATACGTGGTGCACATGCATATGCATACTAGCTCATTATGCTTTTGTCTTGCAGGTTGTCTTTTTTTTTTTTTGTATATATATATTTTTTTAAGGGGTTTACAGAGGGTTTACTTCCTCTTTAAAGGAGAAGTATGACCAAAGCTATTTTGGTTGTACTTCTGTAGGACACAGGAGTGGAGTTCGTTCTACACTCCAGTGACCTCGTTTTCAGCCGACAGGGGGATAAAGTCTGCTGTTGGCTGACGTCACTTAGCTGGTCCAGGCTCAAGAAAGATCACACCTTTACAGTCGGGATCCACTCAGGTGCCTGGTAACCAGTGCCTGGCTCAGTCTTTTAGAGATCCGCTGAGAGCCTGACCCTCCCCCCTCCACAGCCTAGTGCTGCAGTGAGCGCTGGAGGGGCAAAACAGAGAGCTGGTCACGGCTCTCTGCTCAGAGCGGAAGGGATAACAGAGCGATTGGTGACGTTTGATTGCTCAGTTCTCATTGCGGAGCCGGCTGGGGAGGGACCAATGCAGCATTGGATCGATGCTGCCTCCACCTAGGCAAGTTTAATGTTTTTTTTTGTTTTTTTTTTTGAAAGTCCATACTTCTCTTTTAAGCACAGCTAGAGTTTGCACCAGCCAGTGGCTAGCGGGAAGGAACATGCTCCTCTTCAGGCATGAACATGTTTCAGGTAGAGGGCTGGTCAGTGGATGGTGTAGATGTTAGCTATCAAGTCTATCCGTCAATTGCTTAATTACATACTGTCAGACCTGCTTCTGGAACAGTAATCAAGCAACTAATCTGCACAACACAGATAAATTCAGTGGTCTTCAGGGAGGAACATGCTTGTCTTCAGGGATGCCGAAGATGTGTTCTTTCACTCAGGCTTATCACTTGTTATCACCTACACACTCTGATCTCAGTACATCTGAATAGGTGGCTACAAAGGGAGATATTGAGAGCACAATGAATTGTGTGTGTGTGTGTGTGTGTGTGTGTGTGTGTGTGTGTGTGTATATAGTAACTAGAAAGGTCAGTATATTGAGCACCACATCCTAAATATGTACATTAGAAAGAAAAAAAGCACTATGGTGCTGGAAGGACGAACAAGCCAAAAAATATTTCCTGTTTTTAAAAACTTTATTAACATGCAATGATCAATTATGAACATATATACATCATTAAAACAAAAATTTGACCCAATTAAGGGTCCCTGTTTACTATATCATGATTACCCATAGAGATATGGTATAAATTGACATCACTCCTTGGTAGCGTATAGGATGAGATGGTATCTCAAAAGAACAAAGGGCTCCACATAGTGTAAAATCTTAGTAAAACTTTATTAAAATAAAGGTAATGCACTTACAGCTGCCGCTGATAGAAAACGCCTTTAAGATCTTGTGTGTGGGCCGGCACACAAAGTCAACCCATCCTCTAGGGCACGTATGGGATTGGTGATGTGAGCACGTCGCTCCGCCCTACACGTTTCGTCATAGGATGATGTCGTCCAGGGGCAAATTATAGACTGATTATTTATTTGTCAGTGGGCAAACATACAAAATCAGCAGGGGATCAAATACTTTTTTTTTCCCTCACTGTATCTTCAGACTTAATCCCGGTAAACCACTTGCAAACCACAATGTTTTTCTATACGTATTGCAGTCTTAAAAATTATAAACATGTCATACTTACCTGTTCTATGTAGTGGTTTTGCACAGAGCAGCCCTAATCCTGCTCTTCTCAGCCCCCGTCTGTGCTTCTGGCCCCTCCCGCCTGCCAAGTGCCCTCAGAGCGAACCGCTTGCTGTGGGGCTACTTGAGCAGGCTCGCTCCCAAGCCACTACTCTGCGTGTCCATTCAGACACAGAGCTGAAGCGTGGCACCGCCCCCCTCTCTTCTCATTGGCTCACTGGCCTATGAGGAGACAGAGTCCCTGGAGAGAAAAGGCTCTTGTGCACATTGCTGGATCGCGATGGGGCTCAGGTAAGTATCAGGGAGGGGCTTCTACACACAGGTTTTTTTTACCTTCATGCATGAAATACATGAAGGTAAAAAAAAAAAACCTTCAGCCTTTAGGACCACTTTAAGAGCGGCAACTGAACTCCTCCATACCGTATGGAAAGACAATGTTTTTTTTTTTTTTCTTTTAGAATAATGCACGATGAAGTCAGCGAAACTGAAAATATCCGGAAGAATCTGGCCATTGAGAGGATGATTGTGGAGGGCTGTGAGATATTGCTGGATACCAGTCAAACCTTCGTACGGCAAGGTACATGTATGTGTATATATACTGATAGGTCCGTGGTTCTGAAGCTCCTCCTCCAACTCTTAAAGGGAAAGTATTTCGAGATCTCGATATGAACCAGTGCTTTCCCCATGCAGACACACAGTTCAGTACTGTCTTTTTTTTCTTTTCTTTTTTTGAAGCAACAGTTACATTTTTAAGACTGCTTAGACCAGTGGAGGTCCAATTTATGAGCTAAAGTGGGCCTCAAATGTGGCCCCTGACATCACCAAAGGGCCACACCATAATGTTCAGTATATGTAATGCTTGGGGGGGGACTGTCAGAGACTGCAGAGCTAATAGAGGAAATGAGGGTCAGAGAGTGAGGAGAGGATACATTGTTGGCTGGGGACGGTCTCCTGTCGAAGACGACATGCCCCAATTTTTTTGCCAACGACAATTTGTATGGAGAATAAAAAAAAGGAAGCGATACTAGTAGTGAGATAAGGATTTGCTGCACGCCCCCAATGAAATATAAATGGGAAGGGTTTCCCCCGTGGGGTTTTGTCTTGCAGCCAAAAATTCAAAAGTAAGTTTATTGAAAACAAAATCATACAATATAGATTGTGTAAAAACGTGAGCTCTGTAAATGAAGCCATTGCACATACAGTACATCGTAGTAATACAGCCATAAGTGTATGTAGCACTTACCCCCGAAGGAGCTGCTGGTATTTGATTGGGCTTACCGTTACTTCACTGTTCCACCATGTCTAATCATAGCCCTTGTACACACGGTCGGACATTCCGACAACCAAATCCGTTGCATTTTGTCCGACGCATTTTGTCCGAAACTGTTACATACACACAGTCGGACAAAGTTGTCAGAAAATTTGATCGTACGAAATGTGATGACGTTATTTCGTTAGGACGGGACTACGTTCAGGCTAGTAGCCAATAGCTTTGGTGTAGGAATTTGATCTGAGCATGCGTGGCACTTTGTCCGATCGGAATTCTCTACACATGATCGGACAAAGTCCGATTGGATGATGTTGTCGGAAAATTTTATAGCCCAGCTGGAAAACTTGGTCCGTTGGATACTCCGACGGAAAAAGTCCGATGGAGCCCACACACGGTCGGATTATCCGACAACACGTCCGATCGGACATTGTCCATCGGAATGTCCAACCGTGTGTACAAGGGCATAGAGGTCCCATTAAAGATTTTTCTCATAGATTTCAGCTCCGACATATAGTCCTTTTTTCCAATGCTTTATTCACAAAAGAATAAATAAAGAAGGTGATCAGCGCAAACTATATACCAAATATTACTACAAAGATGGAAAATCCTTGTTAGATATGTATTCTACTTCATAGATAAAGTGCAATAAATCAATAATTATATCAATACTATTGGTGAATCCTAATGCAAATTGCTGCTGTGCATGCGATTATTTAGCTGCTATGCAAAACTGCTGCTGTGCAAACTACGCAAATAAATCATTTGCTGTGCATGCGATTATTTAGCTGCTATGCAAAACTGCTACTTTGCAAACTACGCAAATTATTTGTTGTGCATGCGATTATTTAGCTGCTTTGCAAACTGCTACTGTGCAAACTACGCAAATTATTTGTTGTGCATGCGATTATTTAGCTGCTGTGCAAACTGCTACTGTGCAAACTACGCAAATTATTTGTTGTGCATGCGATTATTTAGCTGCTGTGCAAACTGCTACTGTGCAAACTACGCAAATAAATCATTTGCGGTGCATGCGATTATTTATTTGCGTAGTTTGCACAGTAGCAGTTTGCACAGCAGCTAAATAATCGCATGCACAGCAAATAATGTATTTGCGTAGTTTGCACAGTAGCAGTTTGCACAGCAGCTAAATAATTGCATGCACAGCAAATAATTTGTTTGCACAGTAGCAGTTTTGCACAGCAGCTAAATAATCGCATGCACAGCAGCAATTTGCATTAGGATTCACCAATAGTATTGATATAATTATTGATTTATTGCACTTTATCTATTAAGTAGAATACATATCTAACAATGATTTTTCATCTTTGTAGTAATATTTGGTATATAGTTTGTGCTGATCACCTTCTTTATTTATTGTTGTTCAAGTGCATGGTATACACTTTACGTCTAGCAGCAATCTAACCGACATACCACATTCAGATATTTTTCACCTTGATAGTGCGAGGGAACCCCATTTTTCTTTATTAACAAAAAACATTCCAATAGAGGGATGGAGGGTTTAGGGGAATTCAGGTACCTTTTAATTGCGAGTCAGGGATACGTCTTGATCCAGAGGACAACAACTCCACAACTGGATCCAGCATCCACCGGATAGGCCTCTGACCTAACAGCCGGTGCAATGCTCGGTCATTGTCTCTGCCACAGACCTGAAGAATTGGTAGAACACTCAATCCTCTGCCACAGCCTCCAGCTGAACGAATCAAAGACAGAGCTTCTTATCTTACACCCAAATCATAAGCCCGCAACCAAAACCTCCTGGTCTCCACCAACCGTCTTTGGGCAGACTATAGTTACATAGTTACATAGTTACATAGTTAGTAAGGTTGAATAAAGACACTGGTCCATCCAGTTCAACCTGAGTGAGTTTCTACAATTGTCCCTATCTCTGTATGTTGCACACTCATATCATTCCCTACCCTCAAGGAGCCCACAATCCAAGGTCCCCATTCATATACTAGGGCCAATTTTTTGGATAGAAGCCAATTAACCTACCTGCATGTCTTTGGAATGTGGGAGGAAACCGGAGTACCCGGAGGAAACCCACGCAGGCACAGGGAGAACATGCAAACTCCAGGCAGGTAGTGTCGTGGTTGGGATTTGAACCAGCGACCCTTCTTACTGCTAGGTGAGAGTGCTAACCACTACACCACTGTGCTGCCCTAAGACTATCTCCCCAAAGACCAAAGCCAAGAGTCTCGGGGTTATTTTAGACGCACAAATGTCAATGGATGCGCAAATAGGATCTGTAGTCAGTCGATCTCACCATCTGCTGCGCATGCTTCGCAGACTCATCCCTTTTATCCCAAAGAATGACAAAGCAGTGGTAGTTGGAACAATCATTAATTCACGACTGGACTACGCAAACTCGCTTTACATAGGATTACCACAATATCAACTTGCGCGATTACAACTGATCCAAAACACGGCGGCAAGGCTGATAACAGGAAAAAAACCCTGGGAATCCATTTCTCCTTCACTGAGGAGCTTACATTGGCTAACCGTAAAAAATCGGATCACGTTCAAGACCCTTTGCCTCACCCACAAATGCGTGCATAGAGAAGCTCCGCAATACCTAATGGAGAAAATAAATCATTACACACCAAACCGCAGTCTTCCATCAGCCAACAAAAACCTCCTCCTCGTGCCCAAAGCCCGGTATAAATCCAAGGGGGATCGGAGATTCGCTGTCCAAGGGCCTCGGCTATGGAATGCTCTACCAATCAACATCCGCCTGGAAGAAAATCACCTGGCTTTTAGGAAAAAACTCAAGACCTTCCTCTTTTAGCAGATGATCAAAGCTCGCCACAGCGCCTAGAGGCGATTCAGTTCGCATTGTGCGCTATACAAGTATTTCATTCATTCATTCACAGGATTGGGCAACAAGCAACTTTTTGCAATGTCAAAGAACACTCACACAGTACCAGTTTCTTTCAGCCAAACTGTGTGGCAGATGACGCGGGATGCGTCCTCCTACTGAGTCTCCAGGCTCTTCTAAAGGTACCAGCCTTGTTGCTCAGTCCTCTCTCTGAAAAATCCTCCAGTCGCTTGGCTTCTCCCCGCAGGCAAGACAGCACAGGACCACCCCTTGATTGGTAGGCCCCAAGACTTCTGGGCCTACCCTTCAGTAATGACGCCTTGGGCCAGCCGGCCCCCGAGACAATTTAGAAGGCAGCAGCACACCTTAGGCCAGGAGGGCCATCCGGTCGGAACACACCCTGTCATGGGGTCTGTCCCTTAACCACTTGCCGCCCGCCCTATAGCAGATACACGGCATAGTGGTTTCAAAATCCTGACCGGACGTCATTTGACGTGATCAGGATTTTGAGCCGCTGCACAGCATTTCAGTCTGACACCCGGCAACTACGATCTTGGTAAAGAGTCTCCAACAGAGACTCTTTACCACGTGATCAGCCATGTCCAATCACGGCTGATCACAGTGTAAATAGGAAAAGCCGGTGATTGGCTTTTCCTGACTCATGTCTGCCAGTCAGTGCCGATCGGCTGCTCCTCTGACAGGGAGGGTCTGTGCTGATCGATTATCAGTGCAGCCCCCCCCCCCCAGGATGCCCACACTGGACCGTCAGGGATGCCACCAGACCACCAGGGATGCCCAGCACAAGGTAATCCTCCCTAGACCACCAGGGATGCCAGTCAGTGCCCACAATGGAAGCCAATCAGTGCCCATAACGGATGCCAATCAGTGCCCACAATGGGCATCACTAATTGGCATGCATTATTGTTTGGTACTGATTGGCATCCATTAGTACAGTATAACATAATACAATGCCGCCTATCAGTGCCCACCTGTGCCGCCTATCAGTGCCCATCCGTGCCCATCTGTACCACCTATCCATGCCCATCTGTGCTGCCTATCCATACCCATCCATGCCGCCCATCCATGCCAATCCGTGGCAGCTATCAGTGCCCATCCGTGTCACCCATCAGTGCCGCCTATCGGTGCCACATATCTGTGTCCATCAATGCCACCTCATCAGTGCCACTTCATTGGTGCCCATCAGTGCCGCCTTATCAGTGCCCATCAGTGAAGGAGAGAACTTACTTATTTACAAAGTTTTGAAACTGAAACAAAAAAAAAATTTTTTCAACATTTTCGGTATTTGTTATTTGTTTAGCAAAAAATAAAAACCGTAGAGGTGATCAAATACCACCAAAAGAAAGCTCTATTTGTGGGAATAAAATGATAAAAATTTCATTTGGGTACAGTGTAGCATGACCGCGCAATTGTCATTCAAAGTGCGACAGTGCTGAAAGCTCAAAATTGGTCTGGGCAGGAAGGTGTTTAAGTGCGCCCCCGGTATTGAAGTGGTTAAGTACCCTCTCCCAGAATGCACAGTGGGTAGACCACACCCACTGACTGTTTCCAGGCAGAAAGGCACTCAATACACCCAGCTTGTTGCAATTTCCAACCTTGGCCGACTACAATGGCGCCTTCCCTAGGCCAAGGGGAAAACCACACAACTGGCCGAGCTGGAACAGAACCAGAATTTACAACATAATCAGTCTGAGCTAAACTACAGCTTCAGACAAACTAAATTTCTATTTATAGAGTCTGCTCATAAAAATACCAGCGCTACATGTACATAAAATAAGAATTTTTGATGGCTAGGCTCTCGGGTGGCAATCAAATCACCCCAAATAAATAATGTGCCACATCCTATTACTACATTTGGAATGTGGAGGAAAAAATTGACTTTTCAGGCACATGTAAAAAAAGTAACATAATTCCTTTATTTATACATATCAAAAACACACTAATCCAACAATACAAGGACATAACAACAAGTTAAAAAAGTGTACAGGAAACCCATAAGTTAACCCAAACAGAGAAGGTAAGGTCACTAAATAATAATACTTCATATGGGGTATTGGTATTGAATCAAGAGAAACTCCCACTAGGGTGTGACATAAATTGCTGGGATATTCATGGGTCCCGATTTTTAACAAAAACATGTACATAAAACACATAGTATGGTATAGGTATATATAATCATACTAAGAAATACATAAGAAATTCCGACGCGTTTCGACCATTAGCAGTAGAGGTCTTCTTCTGGGGGAAAGGAGTACAAGAAAATATAAGGTGAAAGAACATACATTTGAACAACGATATATATGTAATGTAGACACACGAATTACCAATATACTATCATATTTACCACTGACGGCTGTAGAGACGGCTTCCAAAGTGCTGTGCTTGGAGATTGCTAAAAGATCCAGGCGGTAAGGCAAGAACTCCCAGCCCACTGCACCAAGGAAGGGGTAACAATTTGTATGGGGTAGATAGGTTGCTGGCTGGGAATATGCTACAGAAGACAATACAAAACTGGGAAGATGTTACATGGGGCGGGTAGAGATCATTGCTATTACCCTCATCAATTTTCCCACTACAAACTGCTGAGGTCCGAGGGCTGCACATCATAATGGCCGCAGGTTGGGCACCAGGGACCTTAGAGGAATGGGGTATACCCTGATATATGAGAATTTAACTTGGTGCAAATGGAAGACAAACCCGTGCTCATACAGAATAAAGCAACAGGTTCACATTAATGGCGAGGACACCATTTCCCTCCACTTACCCTCCCCTAGCACTCCATTTGACCACTGGGATAGAGGAGAAGCAGCCATGTGTAATCTCCAAGTTGTAGCTGACGACTCCACCTCCTTGTGACAGTGCCGGGCCAGGGTCGGGACAAGGGGTGGGCAGGAGGGAAGACTGTGGTATTATGTGAGGTGGGAGGGCGCCATGAGGAGATTGGAGGGACAGGGGGTTTTGAGTTGGAAGGGGGAATTGGGGGGGGGGGAGGGGATGGCAAGCGGTAAGAATTGTTCTAGGAGGGGAAATTTGGGGGTGTGTGTTAGAAGTGGTGATTTTGGGGGATATGTGTTGGCAGGAGGGGTGGGGGAAGAGGATTTGTGCTAGGAGGGAGGATTGGGGGGGGGAGCAGTTCTAGAAGAGGTAATATGGTAGAGGGGGGGGGGGAGTTGTGCTAGGAGAGGACTTTTTTTTTCTTTGGGGGAGGGGGGATTTGTACTAATAGGGATGATTGGGAGGGGATTTGTGCTAGGAGGGGAAATTTGGGGATTAGGGGGGATTTGTGCTAGGAAGGGGGATTTGGAGTGGGTGAAGAAGATGTGCACTTGGAGAGGAAATTATAGTGGTAGAGAATTTATGCAAGGAGGGTTCTTTGGGGGCGGGGGAGGGGGGATTTGTCCTAATAGGGATGATTGAGAGGGGATTTGTGCTAGGAGGGGACATTTGGGGATGTTGTGGGGGTTTGGAGTGGGTGGAGAAGATGTGCACTTGAAGGGGAAATTATAGTGGTAGAGAATTTATGCTAGTGTTTTTTTTAGGGGGGGGGGGGGGTTTGGGCTAGGAGGGGAAATTTATATATTAGGGGGGATTTGTGCTGGGAGGGGGGGATTTGGAGTGGGTGGAGAAGATGTGCTCTTGGAGGGGAAATTATAGTGGTAGAGAATTTATGCTAGGAGGGGATTTTTTTTGGGGGGGGGGGTGTGTTCTGGAAGGGGGGGGATTTCAGCAGGGAGGCGGATTTGTACTGGGAGGAGATGGAATTTATGCTTGCAGACTAGTGCTCCATTTTTTTTTTTTTTTTGGAAGGGGGGAATTTTTGCTGATTCATGCATTTTGGGGGGGGGGGGGGGGGGGCAGTTTAGCACGTTCGCCCTAGGCATTAGATGACCTTGTCCCGGCACTGGCACTGGGTACCAGTCACCAATCACCAGTGGTACCATGAAGGAAGGGGAATCAGTCACATGCTCCCCCATAATGCGAAAACAGATATAGTGTAGCGCTACCCTCCAATATACATAAACAATCAATAGTATACTTTTTTCTGTGGGGCCGGAATATTTGCGTATCTGTCTTTGTGCTGCACGCTCCCAGCACAGAGACTTGTGTGTCCCCGGGAACCCCCCCCCCGGGCCCCGTACGAATGATCGGGACCCTGGAACTCCTGATCAACCGGCTATCACCGTCGGTCAATGTGAAGCCCACTCCCTGTGTTTCTCTCTCTGTGAATGGAGAGGAAAGATGCATTGTAGTTCTCTCCTTGCAGAGAGAGAAAATTATATTACATGTTAAAAATTATATTAAATAATATATTTTTTATTTTTATATTTTATATAAATAATCAAATATAACAATAAAAAAAAAAAAACGAGATCAAGGTTTGATCTAGGTCCGTGCCAGCGTTCGTGTTTGGGTCCCGTAAGAAACAGAGATCATGGTCAATTCATTTTTGGGCAGGATTGAAAAAAAAATGTTTATTTTATTTTTATTAAAAGAATTAAAAACCCCCAAAAATTTTCTTTTAGAAAAATTTTATTTTGGCAGGATTAAAAAAAAAAAAAAAAAATCATGTTTAAATTGGTGGCAGTTTGTTTTTTAGGTAGGATAAAAAAAATAAAAATGCATATGTAGCAAGACGGCTGTCTGGGTGGACGTGTGTTGTGTTGCCCCAGGCTGCTAGGCCAGAGATTGGCGCTATCCCGGGCACCCACCATGCCATGCAACCCACTATCTACCGAAGGACATCGGCTATCTCTGGCTCTGGAGGGACAGGCCTCCTTCGATCTGATTAGGAGCTCCAGAGCCAGAGATAGCCGATGTTCTTCGGTAGATAGTGAGTTGCATGGCATGGTGGGTGCCCGGGATAGCGCCAATCTCTGGCCTAGCAGCCTGGGGCAACACAACACACATCCACCCAGACAGCCGCCCAGGTGGCATAGAACATTGATCACCCGACCTCACCCGAATATATAGGTTTTCCCAGCAGGCCAAGGGATTTACCAAAACCCTTGCCCATTGGCTGGGATACCCCATATACCCATAATCTGACCCTGAATTGCCCTTCATATATCTAATGTTACCAAGTACCCAGCCACCTAGCTGCAAAAGAGAGAAGTGCAGAAATTACAGATTTACTAGGGCAGTGATGGCGAACCTTGGCACCCCAGATATTTTGGAATAACATTTCCCATGATGCTCGTGCACTCTGCAGTGTAGTTGAGCATCATGGGAAATGTAGTTCCAGAACATCTGGGGTGCCGGGGTTTGCCATCAGTGGACTAGGGCTTTCACACTGGAGAAGTGCGCTTGCAGGGCGTTAAAAAAAAAAAAAAAAAAAATCCTGCAAGCGCTTTAGTAGCGGTGTATACACCGCTCCTAAAGTGCCCCTGCTCATTGAAATCATTGGGCAGCGCCTGCAAAATGCCATGGCGCTTCGCAGGCGCTTTTAACCCTTTATTCGGCCACTAGCGGGGGTTAAAAGCACCCCGCTAGCGGCTGTAAAGCGGCTCTAAGGCGACGGTGAATCACTGCTAAAACTAGCGGCGCTTTAAAGCCAACGCGCACCCTCCGCCTCAGTGTGAAAGTGCCCTTAAATAAAGGGGGTAAGTATTGGGTTGTTTCTTTGGCAGCTCGGAGCTCTTGACCTATTTTTAGCTCCCAGACTGAACTCTCCAACCAATGAAACTGTGTGAATGGGTTGACTGTCGGTCCGGCGCATTGAACACGCGACGGCTGACGGCGGTCCCCACTCTTATTTCTATTAGGAGTGGCGCTTTTTGTTTCTTGCTACATTCAGGACTTAAAAAAAAAAAACGTTCTGCCGCGTGGCATTTAGTGAAACTAATTCTTTACAATGGCAATTGTTTGTTTTGTATTGTTGGTTTTACATTTTTAGCTTTAAATGTTTTCAAGCCGTTGTGGTTACATTGGGAGAATGTGGGGTTTTTTTTTTTTTTTTTGTAATCATGGCGGTCAGCTAGTAGACTGGCATTCAGGCTGTGGGCAGTGACCTTCACCCATCTCATAACTTTCTCTAGGCTGCCTGATCCAAGTGCCCATGTCCGAGAAGAGCCGGGCAACACGAGGGCGACTGGGGTCCCTATCGCTGAAGAAGGAAGGAGAGCGGCAGTGCTTCTTGTTCTCCAAACACCTGCTCATCTGCACACGGAGCTCTGGAGGGAAACTGCACCTCACCAAGGTAAGTGCCCACCTACCCACCTGGGTCCCAACAGAAGGATCAGAGATTTGCCTTTTACGGTTTTTATGTTGCTCGTGTGGCACGGGAGCCGTTCACAGAACACTTTCAATTTTTATTTTCCAATTAACAAACAACAGTCCATTATAGCACAAAAAATATCAAGTGATTCTCAACCACTTCAGCTCTGGAAGATTTACCCCCCCCCCCTTCGTGACTAGGTCATTTTTCTTTTGCGATACGGCCCTGCGTTACTTTAATCACTAAGGCTAGGTTTCCCACAATTGCGACCCCCAAAGTCGCGCGATTTACAGTGCGGCTTTGCAATGCGATTTTTGATGCAATGTCATGCGACTGGTGAGAACCCCGGTAGAACAAGTCGCACCGAAGTCGGAACAAAGTAGTGCAAAAATCGTTTTTTTTTTTTGGAGTCGCTGCGACTTGAGTCGCACCAATTAGAACGGGGACCATTGAAATGCATAGATTTTGACTTGTCATGCGACTTCACGTGTGTCAACCAATGCAATACTCCCAACGCACACGTTCCTGCACAAACAGCCGTATCTTAGATATTTTTTTCAGACACCCTAGAGCAGGGGGTCTCAAACTGGCGGCCCTCCAGCTGTTTGCGAAACTACAAGTCCCATCATGCCTGTGGGAGTCATGCTTGTAACTGTCAGCCTTGCAATGCCTCATGGGACTTGTAGTTTTGCAACAGCTGGAGGGCAGCCAGTTTGAGACCCCTGACCTAGAGAATAAAATGGCGGTCGTTGCAATACTTTCTGTCACACCGTGTTTGCGCAGCGGTCTTACAAGCACAATTTTTGGGGGGGAAAAATATACTTTTTTTTAATTAAAATAATAAGACAACAGTAAAGGTAGCCCAATTTTTTTTTTCTTTATTGTGAAAGATAATATTACGCCGAGTAAATTGATACCCAACATGTCACGCTTCAAAATTGCACCCCTCTCGTGGAATGGCGACAAACTTTGTTGACCCTTAAAAATCTCCGTAGGCGACTTTTAAAAATTTCTACAGGTTACCAGTTGAGTTACAGAGGAGGTCTAGAGCTAGAATTATTGCTCTCGCTCTAACAGTCGCGGCGATACCTCACATGTGTGGTTTGAACACCGTTTTCATATGCGGGCGCGACTTTCATATATGCGCTCGCTTCTGCATGCGAGCTTGGCGGGACGGGATGCTTTAAAATGATTTATTTGTTTATTATTTATTTTACTTTTTATTCTTTATTTTTACACTGTCCTTTAAAAAAAAAAAAAAAATGGGTCACTTTTATTCCTATTACAAGAAATGTAAACTTCCCTTGTAATAGAAAAAAAGCATGACAGGTCCTCCTTAATATGAGATCTGGGGGTCAAAAAGAACTTAGATCTCACATTTACACTTACCGTATTTATCGGCGTATAACACGCGCCCCAAGTTTTTAGGAGGGAATTTTAAGGGGAAAAACTTTAATGCCGCGTACACACGAGCGGACTTTTCAACATCCAAAGTCCGAAGGACCGAGTCCGTCAGACTATCCGATCGTGTGTGGGCTGCAACGGACTTTTGATTCACCAAAGTCTGACGGACTTTAGAATATGGAACATGCTTCAAATTTTCCCGAAGGAACTCCGCCGGACCCGGTCCCCTTCGAAAAATCCGCTCGTGTGTATGCTACTCCGACGGACTAAAACCGACGCTAGGGCAGCTATTGGCTACTGGCTATGAACTTCCTTATTCGAGTCGGGTCGTACGTCATCACGTTCGAATCCGTCGGAGTTTAGTGTGATTGTGTGTGGCCAAGTCCGTTCGGCCGAAAAGTCTGTCAGAACTCCGTCGGAATTCCAGCAGAACTCCGACGGAACTCCTTTGGAAGTCTGTCGGACTTAAGTCCGCTCGTGTGTACGGGGCATAAGGAAAAAAACTTACATTTAAATGCCCATCAGTGCAGCCTAGTCAGTGTCATCTGCAGCTTTCCATTGCAGCCTTGTCAGTCGTGGCGGTGTTGGGGGGGGGGGGGGGCGGCGGCGCCCGTGCACCCATTATACCCCATAATGTCAACGTGAAAGCAAGCATACAAAATGAGCAGGGGGATCAAATACTTTTTCCCCTCACTGTAGCGATGCAAAAAAATATCCATGCAGGAAATTCAGCTTTATTTGTCAGATGTTTTTATCCCTTGCATTTATCTGTCCGCATGTTTCCTATTCAATGACCCTCAGCTGCCGCAACACAGGAAGGAATTTTTTCCCCTGCTGTAGCAAATTGTATCCTATTGTATCCCGCTTTTCTGTTGTTTTTTTCACCTTCCTCTGGATCAACTGTGGATGTAGGATTGGGTATATGGGATTTGTGTCTTTTTTTTTTCTTCCAACCTGACTATGTAACACTTTGGCAAATGGACATTTTTTAAGCACGGTGTTTATTTCTTCCTCTTTCAGAATGGGGTGGTGTCCTTGATGGACTGCACTTTACTGGAAGATCAGGAGGATGACGACAGTTAGTATATGAAGTCCGATTGTTGTATTTGCTTCCCCCCCCCCAGAAACGAATTCTTGTTGTGCCGCGCACCTTTGTTTCCTTCATACTGAACATAGTAACACTCCCCGTTCTCTCCCAATGCAGATAGGCAAGACGCCGATCACTTGGACTTCAAGATCTCGGTGGAACCCAAAGACTCGGCTCCCTTTGTTGTCATTCTGATGGCGTCTTCCCGGCAGGAGAAAGCGGCTTGGACCAGTGACATCAGTCAGGTCACAACTGAGTGTCATCACTTTGCAATCACCTTCGCCCTCCATAATCACCCCAACATCATTGAGTCTCCATGGTATACCCACCTGTCATATTGTTGGCATTTATTGAAGATTAGCACATAATACAAGTAATGTAGAAATCGGAATAACCCGGCATTGGCATCGTTATTATTTAGTTTTAATAAATATTGACCGTCTATTGAGAGATTCCACATCCACACCAATATATTATTATTATGATTATTATTATTATTCAGGATTTTTATTAAGCCAACAGTTTGCGCAGTGCTTTACACTATAAAGAGGGACAGTTCTAGTGATGGCTCATCCACTAGGGGCACCCCTCTCTCCTCACCACCCCTATATGCTTTTGTTTTGTTGGGGGTGGGGGGGTGGGCAGCAAACAACCAGCCCCGCGTGGCACCTCAAACCCCCCCCAAAGCTATCTACAGGTCCACCAGCACTTACCCCATTGACGGCGGTGATTGGCGGGCACCCAGCGGCGGGGATCGGTGGGCACATCAGGCTGCAGAAGATCAGACTGCGGCAGGCATTTGGCAGCGTCTCCTGTGTTCTCTTCTCTTTTGAGATCACGGCGGCGGTGCCGTGCGTCTCCTCCCCTCCACCAGGTGTCCAATAGGATCGCCTGTCCTTTCAGCCCCGCTTCTCAGACCCACTTCCTGATTGGCCAAGAGGGAGATCAGTGTTGCATAGCATGAATCTATCCATGGCCGCCGCGGCCATCCCCTATTCAAGCGTCCGGCCCCTTTCAGGGCACCAGGACGCATGAATTACAGCAAAGGGTTTTTGTTTTTTTTAAGCACCTGATTAGAGCCAGAGGCTCTAATAGGCTTCAAAATAGGGTGGGTTTGGGTCGTAGAGTATGAGCCCACCCAGGTGTGTTACAACAGCGAATAAATATTTGCTGTTGAAACACTGATCCTCGATCTGGCCAATCAGAAGCGGGTGTGAGACGCGTTTTCCGATTGGCCAAAAAGAGAAGACTGCCAATTGTCCGCCAAGGAGGAGGGAGGAAATGGAAGCCGCCGTGATGACCTGGGGAACGGGAGGCCAACGAGCAGTGGAAGCTGCCGCCGGTGATGGAGTAAGTGTTACTGACCGACCCACCATACTCTTTGACGCCCCCCCCCCCCCAAAAAAAATAAATTCCACCAGCCGCCACTGGACAGTATAATTACAATACTGTTCAATACAGTAGGAATAGGAGGGGTCCTGCTCATGGCGTTTACAATTTAAAGGGAGGGAGTGGTGGTACAAAACATAATAGCTGCCAGGGGGTGGGTGGGGTTGATCTGATGGGTACGGTTCTTAGGTGGAGGTGGGATAGGCTTCCCTGAGTAAAATAGTTATGAGGGATCCCCTAAAGGCGGACAGGACATACTGGGGCAGGGAGTTCCAGAGGATGGGAGAGGCTCTGGAGAAGTCCTGAAGGCGACCATGAGAGGAGGTAACTAGAGAGCAGGAGGAGGTCCTGGGAGGAGCGGAGAGGACGATTTGGGCGATATCTGCTGATAAGGTTGGTGATGTAGCTGGGGGAGTAGTGGAAGCCAGTGAAGGGACTGGCAGAGAGTAGCGGCAGATCGATTAGTGAGGTGCATTGGTCTAGCAGCAGCATTCATAATAGGCTGAAAGGGGGGATAGCCTGCCTAAGGATAGGCCAGTGAGGAGGAAGTTTCAATAGTCAAGGTGGGAAATAACCAAGGAGTGAATAAGTTGTTTTTGTGGTGTCGTTGGGAAGGGTGGAATTCTGGAGATGTTGCGGAGGTGAAGGCGGCAGGATTCAGCCAGTGATTGGATGTGGGGGCTGAAGGAGAGATCAGAGTCTAGGATTACACCCAGGACCCTGACATGTGTGGAGGAACCAATGGTTGTGCTGTTGATGTCAATAGTAAAGTCATGGGGGGGGGGGTTCGCGAAGGAGGAAATATTACAAGCTCAGTTTTAGAAAGATTTAGTTTGAGGAAGTGGTGTGACATCCATACCGATATAGATCTGGGTGTCGTCAGCATAGAGGTGGTATTGGAAGCCATGGGAGGTTATCAACTGAAGAGGTATAGAGAGAGAATAGGAGGGGCCCAAGGACGGAGCCTTGGGGTACCCCAACAGGAAGAGGAGCGGAGGAGGTGGAGTTGTAAGCGACACTAAAAGTGTGCTGAGATAGGTAGGAGGAGAACCAGGAAAAAAGAAGAATCACAGAGGCCAAGCTGTCAAAGGTAGCAGAAAGGTCCAAGAGTTGGGAGTATGGAGTACTGGCCCTTTGTTTTAGCAGTTAGTAGGGCAGTTTATTCACCTGAGTCCTGTGATTCACAAGCCGGAGACGCACTCTTCCCCTCTGCCCGCTGTCTCAGCTCTTGATTGGATAGGTTGATAGGTGCGCAGCCATTGGCTCCCGCTGCTGTCCATCAAATCCAATGACGCGGGGGCGGGGCTGATTCCGGCATTCTGAGTCTATGAGCGCAAATTCTGGACTCGGGAGCACGCCCGCAAGGAAACACCTTGGGAGAGCGCTTCTCCTAGGGGGTTATATGATGCGGGGAGGAGCTACCAGAGCCACCGGGTGGCCCCAGAAGTCGAGGATCGGGGCCACTCTGTGCAAAATGAACTGCACAGTGGAGGTAAGTATGATATGTTTGTTATTTAAAAGAAAACAAAAAACAAGGCCTTACAATCACTTTAACCACTTAAGGACCGTCTCACGCCGATATACGTCGACAGAATGGCACGGCTGGGCACAAGCACATACCGGTACGTTGCTTTTTAAGTACCCAGCCGTGGGTCGGGAGCGCGCAGCCGGCAGCGAGCTCCCGACCCGGTCCTGTGCTCCGTGGCCGTGGGACCAGCGGACCCGATCGCCGCTGGTGTCCCGCGATCGGGTCACAGAGCTGAAGAACGAGGAGAGGTCTGTGTAAACAAACCTCTCCCTGTGCTTCCCTGTGTGGCTGTCACCGATTGTCTCTTCCCTTTTATAGGGAAGGACGATCAGTGACATCACATGCCAGGCCACGCCCCCTACAATAAAAAACAACACATAACGTCATACACAACACCTACACTGCACCCTAGTGGTTAACTCCTTCACTGCCAGTCTCATTTACACAGGAATCAGTGTATTTAAATAGCACTGATTGCTGTATAAATGACAATGGTTCCAAAAATGTGTCAAAAATGTCCGATGTGTCCGCCATAATGTCGCAGTCACAATAAAAAAATCGCTGATCGCCGTCATTACTAGTAAAAAAAAATATATTAATAAAAATGCTATAAAACTATCCCCTAGTTTGTAAACGCTATAACTTTTGCGCAAACCAATCAATAATCGCTTATTGCGTTTTTTTTTTTTTTTTTTTACCAAAAATATGTAGAAGAATACGTATCGGCCTAAACTGAGGAAAAAAAATGTTTTTTTATATATTTTTTGGGGATATTTATTATAGAAAAAAGTAAAAAATATTGAATTTTTTTCAAAATTGTGGCTCTATTTTTGTTTCTAGCGCAAAAAATAAAAACCGCAGGAGGTGATCAAATACCACCAGAAGAAATCTCTATTTGTGGGGAAAAAAGGACCCAATTTTGTTTGGGAGCCACGTCGCACGACTGCGCAATTGTCAGTTAAATCGACGCAGTGCCGAAACGCAAAAAGGGGCTTGGTCCTTTGGCTGCAAATTGGTCCGGGGCTTAAGTGGTTAATCAGTTACACTGGTGCTCAGACTGGGGGGGTCGCTGTAGATCCAACGCATAGTGGATCTTAAGAGGAAAGCCAGCAGTTCAGTATGGTCTGCAAGATCAAAAATAATTTACTATAAATAGGGACAATACTAGAAAATCAAAAGAAAAAGGTCAATGCGTGGCGGCCGTTCAGGCCATGATTAAGGCCATGAGAACAGTCGGACGGAGCCGGGTCAGTAACATGATCAAGCTGGCTTTCAGGAACACAATTTTAAAAGAGTAAAGCTGAAGACCACCCAGCAATGATATTAGGCAGGCATGTTTAATTAGGCATCAGGATCCACGTGTGCGCCACGGCGTGTGCACGTTCTCATCCTTGGTTCCTGACAATGGCACAGGTGAGTGTGCAAAATGTTTCATAATGCAAGAAAAGGTATTTCTCAGAATTGCGTAATTGGGGATTTGAGTGTCTCCGAGTGTCTCCGGTGCCCCCACACCTCTGGCAACATGCAGTACTGCATACACCAGCGCCCCCCGCACCTCTGGCCACATACAGTACTGCATACACCAGCAGTCACTGTGGAACGAATTATCTGAGTTTCCATTGATTCCTATGGGGAAACTCGCTTTGCTATACTAGTGCTTTGGATTTCAAGCATTCTTCTGGAACGGATTATGCTCGTAATCCAAGGTATTACTGTACGTATATATGTTTATTGTCATTCTTTAACTGCTTTCTCCTGGTCCTCATTTCATTTGTCCATTTGATGTATCTGTGTGGGGCTATCCTGTGCTCAGACAACTGACTCGGACTCTTCTCTACAGTGTGTGGACAATATCCGCTGTAATGGGCTGATGATGAACGCCTTCGAAGAAAACTCCAAAGTCACTGTACCCCAGATGATCAAGTGAGTATAAAAGAAAATTAATTAATTAAAGCGGTTAACTAATATTTTTTTATCCTTGTTTGGATTTGCAATACTCACTCCAAGCCCCACTGGCACTTTTCTATGCCGCGCCATTAACTGTTTTTCCCACCGCGCTGACACATTGGCCACCTGTGATAGTTGATGATAATCAGATGATAAATACAATGTTACCCGCAAGGTCTAATTAGTAGAACCATGTTTTCCTAGGTTTTTCCCTTTGAGTAGGTCAGGTTTTCCATGTTGCATGGAGGTCAGGTTCTCCTGGACTTTCAAGCGTCATAAGGCCAAGAAAGGTGGAGAGGCTTGCTTTCACTGTAGTAAAGTACATACTCTGGTGACCATGAGGAATGATTTGTATTCTTGGTAGTATGTGAAGTCTAATGAGTAGAACTGTGTTTTCCAAGGGTATGAAGACTATGAGGAAGCTAGTATTGATTTGTATTCTTGGGAGTCCATGAAATCTAACCAGCAGAACCATATTTTCCTATTTGTTTTCTTTTTGGGTTTAAGTGAGTAGCTCAGGTTCTTCTGGACCTTTGCGCTTCATAAGGCCAAGGAAGGTGGAGAGGCTTGCTTCCACCGTAGTAGAATACATACTGTGGCAACTATGAGGAAGCTAGTATTGATTTGTATTCTTGGGAGTCCATGAAATCTAACCAGCAGAACCATATTTTACGATTTGTTTTCTCTTTGGGTTTAAGTGAGTAGCTCAGGTTCTTCTGGACCTTTGCGCTTCATAAGGCCAAGGAAGGTGGAGAGGCTTGCTTCCACCGTAGTAGAATACATACTCTGGCAACTATGAGGAAGCTGGTATTGATTTGTATTCTTGGGAGACCATGAAATCTAACCAGCAGAACCATATTTTCCTATTTGTTTTCTCTTTGGGTTTAAGTGAGGAGGTCAAGTTCTTCTGTACCGTTGCACTTCATAAGGCCAAGAAAGGTGGAGAGGCTTGATTCCACCGTAGTAGAATACATATTGTGGCAACTATGCGGAAGCTAGTATTGATTTGTATTCTTGGGAGACCATAAAATCTAACCAATAGAACCAGGTTTTCCTAATGTGTTCTCTTTGGGTTTAAATGGTTCTCTGTTGTGTAATATAGTGGTTGATGAGTATGTTGTCATATCGTGGATTAAATCTGCCTACATGGCGGTCAGGTTCTCCTGGACCTTTGAGCATCATAAGACCAAGAAAGATGGAAGGCTTGCTTGCACTCTAGTCAAATACATACTCTTATCTTGTTACTTGTTTTTGGAAAAAAATGAAATGCTGCAAGTTTTAATGTTTGTAATGCCGCGTACACACGATCAAACAATCCGGTGGAAAAGTCCTGTGAACTCAAGTCCGCCGGACAATCCCCCCCGTGTGTAGCCTCCAGCGGACTTTTTTTACCCAAAAGTACGGCGGACTTAGAAAGTAGTTTTGCACTCCAATCTTCCCGCCGGACTTGCATTTCGGCGGACAATCCTGCCGTTGGTATGCCAGTCCGCCGTACTTTTGAAATGAGCGGACTTTTCCCGCGCGGAGAAAAGTCCGCTCATTTTGAGCGCGTCTCCAGGTAGACGGGGCCAGCGAAGGAGGCGCCGCTGGCCCCGTCACCTGGTATGGACTTAAAGGGGAACCCCAGCGCCGAAAAAATTGGCGTGGAGGTCCCCCCCAGGTCCACATCGGACCCTTGTCGGAGCACGCTTCCCGGCCGGCCAGGAAAGGGAGGGACGAGCGAGCGCCCCCCCCTCCTGAGCCGTACCAGGCTGCATGCCCTCAACATGGGGTACCCCAAAGCACCTTGTTCCCATGTTGATGAGGACAAGGGCCTCTTCCCGACAACCCTGGCCGTTGGTTGTCGGGGTCTGCGGGCGGGGGGCTTATAGGAATCCGGGAGCCCCCTTCAATAAGGGGGCCCCCAGATACCGGCCCCCCACCCTATGTGAATGAGTATGGGGTACAATGTACCCCTACCCATTCACCTGTGGAAAAAATGTACAAAAAAACACAACACACAAGGGTTAAAATAGTTTATTGCACAGCTCCGGGGGTCTTCCGTCTTCGGGGGTCTTCTCGCCGGACTCCTCCGCTATCTTCTGCTAGCTCTTTTGCTAGCGGAGGAGCCCGGCTTTCTTCTTCGCCGCCGCCCTCTTCTTCCGACTTCGGGGGTCCTGTCCCCCTCTTCGGTTCTTCTTGCCGGGCCACCGCACCTTCTTCTAGCTCTTTTACAAGCGGTGGCCCGGTCTTCTGTCGCTGCTGTCGCCGTCTTCTGTTCTTCTCTTCAGATGTTGCCTCGTCGCTCTCTCTGCTCACAATGACCGGGACACAGCGCGCGGCGACTTATATAGGGACATCACAGGATGATGTCCCCGCCCAGTATGATGTCACAGTGCCAGAGGACTTCATACTGGGCGGGGACATCATCCGGTGATGTCCCTATATAAGTCGCCGTGCGCCGCGTGTCCCGTCATTGTGAGCGGAGAGAGCGACGAGGCAACATCTGAAGAGAAGAACAGAAGACAGCGACAGAAGACCGGGCCACCACCTGTAAAAGAGCTAAAAGAAGGCGCGGTGGCCCGGCAAGAAGAACCGAAGAGGGGGACAGGACCCCCGAAGTCGGAAGAAGAGGGCAGCGGTGAAGAAGACCCCCCGAAGACAGAAGACCCCTGGAGCTGTGCAATAAACTATTTTAACCCTTGTGTGTTGTGTTTTTTTGTACATTTTTTCCACAGGTGAATGGGTAGGGGTACATTGTACCCCATACTCATTCACATAGGGTGTGGGGCCGGTATCCGGGGGCCCCCTTATTAAAGGGGGCTCCCGGATTCCGATAAGCCACCCGCCCGGAGACCCCGACAGCCAACGGCCAGGGTTGTCGGGAAGAGGCCCTTGTCCTCATCAACATGGGGACAAGGTGCTTTGGGGTGGGGCCCCCCCTTCCCAAAGGCACCCCCCCCCCATGTTGAGGGCACGCGGCCTGGTACGGCTCAGGAGGGAGGGGGGGCTCTCGCTCGTCCCCCCCTTTCCTGGCCGGCCGGGTAGCGTGCTCGGACAAGGGTCTGATGTGGACCTGGGGGGGATCCCCACGCCGATTTTTTTCGACGTTGGGGTTCCCCTTTAAGTCCATACCAGGTGACGGGGCCAGCGACGCCTCCTTCGCGGGCCCCGTCTACCTGGAGACGCGCTTAAAATGAGCGGACTTTCCTCCGCGTGTGTGGGCGAGTCCGTTCATTTCAAAAGTACGGCGGATAGTACAGCGGACTTAGTACGCCGTATTAGTCCACTGACAAAGTGCCGTGTGTGGGCAAGTAGCCAGATCGGAAAGTCCGGCGGACTAAGTCCCCCGGATAGTCGGCTACGTGTGTACGCGGCATTAGATGGACTTCCTTTCCATTGAGGTCATACAAAGTGTGTGAAGTGACACAAAACTTCTCTTTATGTCCATTCCCCTGTGGCTGGGTAGGACTCTGGACCCTAGACCCAGGCTATGAATCCAAGACAGTACTATGTCTTTCTGCCTCCTGGAGATAAGTACCACCATCTCCTTCCCCATCAATTATGAGTCCAGTGCCACTTCTATGCTGTCACTGAGGTCCTGACCCCCGATTGTCAAATAGTGGCGGTGGAGCTTAGTGCCAGTAGGTGGTGGGCCTAAGGGACAACTTGCATCACAGTAATTGATTTGCAGAGAAACAAAGACTTTTGTCTATAGCATTATTATTTTACACTCGTAGGAAAGGTTCGTTTTTAGCACTTTCAGTACATTAAAGCTGCATTTGCAATGCCTTCTGTAAGCGTACAACCTGAAAATCTGTATTTTTCTCACAGGTCGGACAGCAGTTTATACTGTGATGACATAGACATTCGGTTCAGTAAGACAATGAACTCCTGCAAGGTCCTTCAGATACGCTACGCAAGTGTTGAACGCTTACTGGAACGTCTCACTGATCTGCGCTTTTTGAGTATCGACTTCCTCAACACGTTCCTTCACTCCTACCGGGTCTTCACCTGTGCTGATATTGTGCTAGACAAGCTTATCGCCATCTACAGGAAGCCAGTCAGTGCCATTCCTGCCAGGTGGGGAGCGTAATAAAGGGTGCAGTCGTGCAGAAATATCCAGCCCAGTTAACTACCTACCAACACATAGTGATCCCACTGATATCAGTGTGAATGGTTGGTGGCCATTTAATGTCTATTTCAGGGGTCTCCAAACTATGGCACATGGCACATCCGGCCCAATACATGGTTTTATCCGGCATGCAGCTGAGGTCAGTGTCATATCCTCAGTGTGTACTGATTGAGGATTAAGCTCAACAGAGGCTGTCTATGGTTTCTCCCTCTGATCTAACAGGGGGCTCTGATGGGGGCATTGATGGAAGCAGTGATTCTTCTGATGGGGGATCCTGATGGAAGATGATAGGGACCCGAATGAAAGGGGGCACTCTGATGGGGACCCTGATGTAAAGGAGGCTCTGATTTAAAGCAGGACTCTGGTGGGGACCCTGGTAGAGGGGGAGGACTTTATTTAGGACCCTGATGTAAGGGAGGCTTTAATTTAAAGCAGGACTCTGGTGGGGACCCTGGTGGAGGGGGAGGACTTTATTTAGGACCCTGATGTAAGGGAGGCTTTAATTTAAAGCAGGACTCTGGTGGGGACCCTAATGAAAGGGGGGCTCTGATTTAAAGCAGGACTCTAATGAGGATCCTGATGGAAGGGGGACTCTACTGGGGACCACGCTGAAAGGAGGGACTCTGATGAGAACCCTGATGTAAGGGGAGGACTCTAATGGGGGTCCTGATGGAAGGAGACTCTGATTTAAAGCAGGACACTGATGGGAAGCCTGATGGAAAGGACGGCTGTGATGGGGACCGTCATGTAGGGGGATGACTCTAACGGGGACCCTGATGTAAGGGAGACTCTGATTTAAAGCAGGACTCTGGTGTGGACCCTAATGGAAGGAGGGGGACTCTGATGGGGGACCCTGATGTAAGGGGAGGACTCTAATGGGGATTCCTAATCAAAGGGGGCTCTAATTTAAAGCTGGACTTTGGTGGGGACCTTAATGAAAGGGGGCTCTGATTTAAAGCAGGACTCTGAGGATCCTGATGGAAGGGGAACTCTACTGGGGACCATGCTGGAAGGAGGGACTCTGATGTAAGGGGAGGACTCTAATGGGGGTTCCTTATAAAAGGGGGCTCTGATTTAAAGCAGGACTCTGATGGGAACCTTGATGGAAGGGGGACTCTACTGGGGACCATGCAGGAAGGAGGGACTCTGATGAAGACCCTGATGTAAGGGGAGGACTCTAATGGGGGTTCTGATGGAAGGAGACTGATTTAAAGCAGGACTCTGATGTGGAGCCTGATGGAAGGGGGAGGACTCTGATGTGGAGCCTGATGGAAGGGGGAGGACTCTGATGTGGAGCCTGATGGAAGGGGGGACTCTGATGTGGAGCCTGATGGAAGGGGGGACTCTGATGTGGAGCCTGATGGAAGGGGGGACTCTGATGGAAGGAGGAACTCTGATGGGGAGCCTGATGTAAGGGGGGGACTCTGATGGGTACCCTGATGTAAGGGGGGACTCTGATGGGTACCCTGATGTAAGGGGGGACTCTAATGGAGACCCTGATTTTAGAAGGGCTCCGATTCAAAGCAGGACTCTATAGACCCCGATGGAGATTTTTTCGGCCTGCTATTATTTATAAAATGTGGCCCTCGTACTGAAGTTCGGAGACCCCTACTCTATGGACATTCATACAATTCTGGTGTTTACAAAGACAATCTGACACCATAGCTTTTTTTTTGCACTCAGATTGTTGTCTAAACAAGAATTCCAATAGTATATCCATTGAACTGAACTGGTGTCAGTGGAAAAAAAAAACAGCATTGGTGTCAGTACCAGCAATAATAACCCCCAGCACTGGTGTCAGTGACTGTAATTATAACCCCCAGCATTGGTGTCAGTGGCAGCTAGGGATGAGCTTCGAGTTCGAGTCGAATATTGCCTGTTCAGCGAACAGTGAACAATTTGGGCTGTTTGTGGCAAATTCCAAAAGCCGGAACACCCTGTACAAGTCTATGGGAGAAATCTAAAGTGCTAATTTTAAAGGCTAATATGCAAGTTACTGTCCTAAAAGGTGTTTGGGGACCCGGGTCCTGCCCCAGGGGACATGGATCAATGCTAAAAAACAAGTTTTAAAAACGGCCGTTTTTTCAGGAGCAGTGATTTTAATAATGATTAAAATGAAACAATAAAAGTGTAATACCCCACGTCAATTTTTTTTTTTTAATTTGACGTGGGGTTCCCCTTAATATCCATACCAGACCTGACGGGCCTGGTAATTGAATTTAGGGGAACCCCATGCTTTTTTTTTTTTTTTTTTTTAATCAATGAATGAATGAATTGTTGGCTCCGTAATACAGAGAACACTCATTGAGTGTTCTCTGTATTACGGGAGCCGACAATTCAAAGTGATTTTAAAAGACTTTTTTTCCTTGCGAAATGACACTTTGTGCAGGGACAGTTCTAAGCACGGGAAACATGCGCCCCTTCACAGGCATACTATAGACACCCCCCAGGTACGAAATTTAAAGGAATATTACACTTCTATTGTTTCACTTTAATCATTATTAAAATCACTGCTCCTGAAAAAAATACCGTTTTTAAAACTTCTTTTTTTGCTATGATCCATGTCCCCTGGGGCAGGACCCGGGTCCCCAAACACTTTTTAGGACAGTAACTTGCATATTAGCCTTTAAAATGAGCACTTTAGATTGTGAACGTTCGAGTCCCATAGACTTTAATAGGGTTCTAAAGTTCACACGAAGTTTAGGTCTGTTCGCAGGTCCTGGTGCGAACCGAACCGGGGGGGGGTGTTCGGCTCATCCTTAGTGGCGGCAATAATAACCCTCAACATTAGTGTCAGTGGGAGCACTTCCAGCACTTCCAGCACTGGTGTCAGTGGCCTCAGTAATAACCCCCCAGCATTGGTGTCAGTTTCTGCAATAATAACCCCCCCGCCCCTTCTCAGGGAGGCTTCTGCCCTCAGACACCACCTTACCTCTTTTGCTTTCTCATCTCTTGGCTACAGCTGCTTATCATCTGCCTCCCCCTTTTCTCTGCTGCAGTAGAAACGTCTGCAGGCCCCACCATCTCCTCAAAAAGACAGAATCCTCTAGAGAAGTAAAGCTACAGGAAGCCTGGGGCCCATTGGTTGATGTAGGCCACCTACTTTAGCAAGGTGGTAGTAGAAGATAAAGTGGTTTGTAGACCAGGCGCCATGTTCTCTATGTTCTAGCTGTAGTCAAGATTGCTACCAGTCCATGTTTCTGTAAGACTCTTTCTAGAGACCTTCCACTCACCCTTGACCCCGAGGTTCTATGTTTTGCATGCAAGTACCGAGACTAACAGTGATGGCGAACCTTGGCACTCCAGATGTTTTGGAACTACATTTCCCATGATGCTCATGCACTCTGCAGTGTAGTGGAGCATCATGGGAAATGTAGTTCCAAAACATCTGGGGTGCCAAGGTTCGCCATCACTGGAGACTAGGATGACGCCTCGGATCTTATTGTTTGTCTTTTTCTCAGGTCCTTGGAGCTCCTATTTGCAAGTAATCAAAATAATAAACTTCTGTACGGCGAGCCCCCTAAATCTCCCAGAGCTACACGCAAGTTCTCCTCTCCACCCCCCTTGTCCATCACAAAGTCCTCATCGCCCAGCCGTAGACGCAAACTTTCACTCAATATTCCCATCATTACCGGTGGAAAAGCGCTGGACCTCGCCGCTCTAGGATGTTCTCCAAATGGATACTCAAGTGCCTGCCCCGCTCCTCCTCCATACAGCAAAACCAGTTTGGACATCAATAAACTTTATGTGTCGGGAAGTTTCCCGAGCAAAGTAGGAGAGGGTGAGGAGCCACCTGCAGAGAAGGACGAGGAGCCGGTAACACAGAGGCAAAGCAAAGGTGAGAGAGAAACCTTCAACTCAACTGATAATGTAACTTCACCCTTCTGACCAATAGAATGTTACAAGATGGCGGTAAAAGATTTACTGAAATTAGTGTTCGTTACTGATTTGAGATATGTTGGGGTGGTTTTCCTAAAGGCACATGGCCTGTTCAGTTTGCAAGTGAAGTTTTTTTTTTTATTGAATGTGATGAAAATTTAATTTGCAAAGAATATACAGTCGTGCGCAAGGCAACAGCATTTTTGCTTGCCCATGATTGGATAATGGAAGTCAGCAGAGCTTCAGCTCATTCACTAAACCAAAGAATACTTTCCTTGTACAATAAAAACTCCCTGGCAAAGTGAACAGGTTATTTATTTTCCTTTAGTAAATCAACTCTATTTTTTATTTAAATATATATATATATATATATATATATATATATATATATATACGCAAGATGTTAAAGTGTTACTAAACCCACAACAGTAAACTCAGTGTGTATATGCAGTAAGGCATGCTTGTTATACTCACTGTGGAACCTAAAGGGTTAATCTTCTGCATTGTGTGAAAAGGCTGTTTGATCCTGTCTTCTCTGATCCTCCCCTTCTTCCACTGTCTCCAATCTATCTTCTGATAGGACATGGCCTTGGAGTCACTCTGCACATGCTCAGTTTGGTGTGTTATGCTAGAGAGGTTTTTTTTTTTTTGTTTGGGAGGGTGCATGTAATCAGTACAGGGCCAATCAGCTCGGTCCAGACAGAGGGTCAGGGGACCTACAGCCTCATAGGACAGTCCGAGAAGAATGCAAACTCCTTCAACAAGCTTTAACTAGACACTGATAGAAGTCATAAGACTGCTATATACTGCTGATGGGAAAAGGCATTTAGCAGTTTATATTTGCTAAAATAGTTGAATTTCTATGTTCTGAGTACTGTGGGAGAGCCGATATTGTGAATGTAGGCTCCTGAGTTGACCAGATATAGTGACTGCAGAGTCCTGGGGAGACCAGATATAGTGAATGCAGGCTCCTGGGGAGACTAGATATAGTGAATGCAGGCTCCTGGGGAGACTAGATATAGTGAATGCAGGCTCCTGGGGAGACCAGATATAGTGAATGCAGACTCCTGGGGAGACCAGATATAGTGAATGGAGGGTCCTGGAGAGACCAGATATAGTGAATGCAGGGTCCTGGGGAGACCAGATATAGTGAATGCAGGGTCCTGAGGAGACCAGATATAGTGAATGCAGGGTCCTGAGGAGACCAGATATAGTGAATGCAGGGTCCTGAGGAGACCAGATATAGTGAATGCAGGGTCCTGAGGAGACCAGATATAGTGAATGCAGGCTCCTGAGGAGACCAGATATAGTGACTGCAGAGTCCTGGGGAGACCAGATATAGTGAATGCAGGCTCCTGGGGAGACCAGATATAGTGAATGCAGGCTGCTGGGGAGACCAGATATAGTGACTGCAGAGTCCTGGGGAGACAAGATATAGTGAATGCAGAGTCCTGGGGAGACCAGATATAGTGAATGCAGAGTCCTGGGGAGACCAGATATAGTGAATGCAGAGTCCTGGGGAGAGCAGATATAGTGACTGCAGAGTCCTGGGGAGAGCAGATATAGTGAATGCAGAGTCCTGGGGAGACAAGATATAGTGAATGCAGAGTCCTGGGGAGACCAGATATAGTGAATGCAGAGTCCTGGGGAGACCAGATATAGTGAATGCAGAGTAATGGGGAGACCAGATATAGTGAATGCAGAGTCCTGGGGAGACCAGATATAGTGACTGCAGAGTCCTGGGGAGACCAGATATAGTGACTGCAGGCTCCTGTGTTTAGTAACACTTTAAGTCACAAGAAAATGATGACAACACACGTATGGCACGTTTACAGGCACTCTCATGAAAGTCTATGTGGCCAAAAAATACAAAAGCTCATGTACCTTTTTAGGGTAGGGCAACCGAGCTTCACAGGTGTGAACAGGAACAATTAGAAAGAATGGGATTCTGCATGCTGAATGTAGTCTGCAGGCCACTCAAATGTGAATTCCGGTGGGGGGGGGGGGTTGGGATCTGGGATGGGGTGGTTACTCCACTTATTATTGTGGGTTTTGTTC
The DNA here is from genome assembly GCF_037356315.1 of Lithobates pipiens. Lineage (NCBI taxonomy): Eukaryota > Metazoa > Chordata > Amphibia > Anura > Ranidae > Lithobates > Lithobates pipiens. Next base: position 2,473,731 of record NW_027507903.1, read on the forward strand.
GTTGGAATACTCCCAAACCGTATGTTATTAGTGGTCTGGCTTACTAGATGATTATTTCAAGGTTCTTTTTACCTTTTCTTTCTAGCGATATTAAAGCCTTGGTTTTTTGGGGGTTTAAAAATAACAAACATGTTCTACTTACCTGCTCTGTAACGGCCCCTCCCTCCTGCCACGTCCCCCCCCCCCCCCCAGCAAGCAGCTTGCTATGGGGGCACCCGAGAGCCGAGCCACTGCTCTGTGTGTCTATTCAGGGGCTCAGGTAAGTATTAGGGGGGCTGAGGGGGGCTGCTACACCCTGAAGGCTTTTCATCTTAAAGCGGTGGTCCCTTCCTCTTTGCCTCCATCTGTTGGCCTTTTCTAAATTGGCAACATAATTCCATCCCCAGCCTATAATAATAGTAATAGTCTACTAAGCTGCTGAAAGAAAAAAAAATGAAGAAAAAGGCTTTTCTTATTTATTTATTTTTTCCTTATATTTAATTTTGGTGATATATTCGGGTGATATGTGCAATGGCATTGCAGCCAACAGAGATTGCCGTTTTTTTGGGGGGGGATTTCTATATTAAATTTGCACTTCTTTTTGTCAAAAAGCAATATTTTCATTTATGAAACTTGTTATAAAAACGTTCTACCTCTCACGCCTAAGGCCCCTTTCACACTGCGATTTTCCAGCAAATTTTGCGGCTGCAATTTTGATGTGATTTTTATGGAATGCCTGTGTAAACTCGAGGTCTGTGGACCTCGGCTCGCATCAAAGTCGGACCAAAGTAGTACAGGGACTACTTTGAAATCGGTGCGATTTGAAGTCGCACAGATATGAATGGTACCCATTGGGAATCATGGGGTACGACCAGGGCCGTCTTTAATATTGATTGGACCCCGGGCAAAAAAATTTTTGGGGGCCCCCTCCCATGCAATTTCACTCTCCACCTTCTCTGAGACATACAATAAATAGAAGCTGGACTTAAAATCAGTTTACTGTATCAGGTCAGGCAGCAATTGTGATTGGTTGCCAGAGGTTACAGCATATCATTACTGCTTACTGACTGGTTGCTAGAGGTTACAGCACACAGCAAATGATTTATGCTTGTTAATTAGTTGCTAGAGATTACTGTACAGTAATACTGCTCACTGATTGCTAGAGGTTACAGCACATCATCTTCTCACTGCAGGGGAGCATGATATACATATGAATGCCACCTTTATTTACATATCAATGCAGATGGCCACAGCTATTTGCTTAGTAATGCCGCTGCTATTTACATATGAATGCCAGTTATTTACATGTAAACACGGGGTCTGCAGGTGAGTTATCTGTACACAACAACAGAGCTAAATCTTCAAGGGACAAGAAAATTTAAACCAGGATAGTTGGCAAGTATGAGGCAGCTGCTTTGGGCCCCACAACAATGACAGGGCCCAGGGCAGCTGCCCCTTTTGCCCTGCCTTAAAGACGGCCCTGGGTACGACTTGTCATGCGTCTCTAATGTCCAACATCGCAGGAAAAGTCGCACAAGTGTGAAAGGCGCTTAAGGCCCCTTTCACACTTGTGCAACCTTGACTTTGACGCGACTTCAACGTGACTTCAGGCAATGCCTGTGTAATCTTGGGGGTTTATGGGCCTCAAGTCGCATTAAAGTCGGACCATAGTAGTGCAGGGACTACTTTGAATTCGCTGCGACTTGAAGTCGCACAAATATGAATGGTACCTCATTGGAAGTCATGGGGGTACGACTTGTCATGGGACTTTGCAGTCCCAAGTCGCAGGACAGGTCGCACAAGTGTGAAAGGGGCCTAAATCTGCGTCTGTGGTATGTTCAAACCTTCATGCCAGAAAAATAACATGTTATTACATTTTTACTCCAGGAGTATATCATGAGTTTGGCAATTCTAGAGAAATGCTTATTTAATGCATTACAACTTAACTAATGAATTATATATCAGTAATGCCTAAAATGTCCCAGTGTTAAGAGGTGACACATCCTAATGAAAATACAAAGAGAAAGAAAATAGGAGGGGACTTTAAAGGCCCCAATGTAGACACAAAGTGGTATCAAATATAGAAAAGTTTATTTATACATAACAGTTTAAAATTGATGTAAAGATAAAAGAACATGCATACAAAGTAAATGTTGCATACAAACAGAAGAAAGTGTGCAAGTGATTCCATTCCTTAAATGAACCCCAAAGGGGTCCCCTAAGCGTTTCAACTCACTGAGTCCTCTTCAGGGAGTTCTTTAGTTGAGAGTGCAATGAATGGATGCTACAAAATAAATGTCAATTAATGGCATGCATGATTCTGGGAAAAATGAGAATCAACATTTTTTTTTTGCTTAGAATAAAGATCACGATTCCCGTGGAGTAACATCATCTTTCACATTATGCAACAAAATCAGGCTAACTTTACTCTTTCGTTTTTTTTTATTCATTAAAGTGTATTTTTTTCCCCAAAAATTGCATTTGAAAGACCACTGCGCAAATACATTGTGACATACAGTATTGCGACATCCACCATTTTATTCTCTAGGGTCTTTGCTAAAAATATATACTGTGTATGTATGTATGTGTGTGTGTGTGTATGTGTGTGTGTGTGTGTATATATATATATATATATAGATATAGATATAGATATAGATATAGATATATATATGTATATATATATATTGGAGGTTCTAAGTAATTTTATAGCACAAAATTATGATTTTAACTTGAAACCAACAAGTGTCAGAAAAAGACTTTAAGTGGTTCAATTTCCCTCATTAAAGTGGTTGTAAACCCTTACAACCAACTTTGACCTACAGGTAAGCCTAGATTAAGGCTTACCTGTAGGCCCAAGAAAGATCTCCTAAACCTACACGGTTTAGGAGATATTTGCCGAAAGACAGGCACCGCTGTCTACAGCGCATGCGCCGTAGACAGCGGCACGCAGGCGCACTGAGCGCGCCGCTGTCAACGGCAATATGCCGCGAGTGGAGGCTCCCGTGCGCATGCACGGGAGTGACGTCATCACGGCTTTGCCGAATAACAGCAGCGGAGCAGCGAGACCCACCGAAAAGATGGATGCTCCGGACTACAGGGGACAGCGGTGAATTCGCTGGCTCCTGTGTCAGGTAAGTGACACATAATGGACTACTATGCGATGCATAGTAGTCCATTTTGCTTTACCTTTGCAGGGAATCAAAGAGGAAGTAAACTCATCAGGGTTTACTTCCTCTTTAACAGACTGAAGTTCATTCCTTTGATCTAAAGAACAAAATGTTACAATGTTTATAGTTGGCTCAGCTGCTGAGGAATGTTGCGAAACTTGGCAGACTGCCTGTTTTTTGGGGGGTTTTTTTGACAGCTGTCAACTCTGCATAGAATCAGGGAAAATGCTTTGCTAAGATCGCAAGGGGGAGAGAATCCCGATCTCAATTAAGGATACAGCTCAAAACCCCCCATAATATTCATTTAGCCAACTCCCCAGATAGATTGATAAAACAATGTATCATAGCAGTCCTTACTGTGTTAGGCGGTGTGCATAAGCTGCTGGAGGGACGTGTATCACCATTTATACATATGCATAAAGGAGGTGGAGTTGTAGGCATTTTGCCAATAATGGGCCTTGAAGTGTAGCAGGGCAGAGAACAGCCAATAAGGCTGAACCTTCTTGCATAGCAAAGGCAAACACGGTGCAAACTGCCGTGAGCCACATTGGGCGTGCTTTGCCCCATCGCGCACCACGGTACGGAAGCCTCACTTCTGCTTGATCCATGATCTCACCTCCGGCCGTGACAAGGCCCGCAGTGCGTGAATCGGGATGATGCCAGCACGCAGACCCAAAGCATCGGATGCACACGAACGTGACCCCCAATGCTGAGAATTGCGCAACTTCTCCAGGGCCAGAAGGTCCTGATCCCAAGGTGGTCACCAATGAACAATGCGTCCATGATGGGGGGAAAACGGGATTCAAGATAATCCCCCACTCCAGAAATCCACCGGGATTCCCTCTGTAATATAAACTGATTCCAATCACCTCCCCAATATACCAACTTCTCATGTAAAGAGGGGACTCTTTCAAATGTAATTTGAAGATGAGGTGTAATAATCTTAGCAATTTGAGGGTCAGAAGTCAGGAAATGCCAGTATTTCTGAACAAATCTTCAGACCATATGATGTTGTACACTATAAGGAGTTATTATGCGTAACGTAGTGTCATCTTTGGTAGTTGGACAAGGACCAAACAGTAGTTGCGATCGAGATTGCTGAATTGCTCAATTTATAAGCTTTACGGAGGCAAAATTTTGAGTTTGTCAGCTGCTTTATTCAATTTTTCTTCATCGCAACAGTTGTGTCTGAGTCACAAAAATTGCGCGTAGGGAATAGATTGTATTAGGGGTTTGGGATGGAAGCTGTGTACTTGTAAAATCGTATTCCCTGCAGTGGGTTTTCTATACTGATTACTATTCAAGATTCCCTCATCAAACTGGACCAGTAAATCCAGAAAGGTAACTCGGTGACAATTGGATGACATGTTAAAAATGAGATTGTACTGATTAGAGTTCATGGTTGTAAGACATTCATGTAGCAACTCACCTGGACCGTCCCAAATTAAAAAGATATCATCTATGTATCTTAACCAAGTCAAGATACATGAAGAAAATTATGAGATGTTTTCTGAAAGTAAAAAGGAACACTCCCACTCCCCCGGGTACAGATTGGCATAGGATAGGGCACAACAAGTCCCCATCGCTACGCCCTGCACCTGGAGGAAGTGGGAGTCTGTGAACACAAAAACGTGTCTTAAGAAAAAAATCTAGTAACCACCACACCAAATCGAAAGTAGCTTTAGGATGTTGGATGCTTTGATTAAAAATGGTTTTGACAACACGGATGGCTCTTGAATGTGGGATAGAACAATATAGATTTTCTACATCAATGGTAAACAATATTGCATTGGGTGGAACATTCAAGTCCTCAATTAGTTGCAAAAAATGGATCGTATCCTTGACATGTGATGACAAGCGTACAACAAATGGCCAAAAAAAGTGTCAACCCACTTACTGCCATTTTCAGTGAGATTGGAGTTGCCAGAAATAATGGGCCTACCAGGGTTTTTTTTGTTGTTTTTTTTTTTTTAGATTTGTGGTAACGCATAAAACGTGGGGATTTTTGGAAACTTGATGTACATGAAGTCCCTAGTTTCCTTAAAGAGACTGCACTTTCAAGGGCATGGGTGATCAGGGACCAAAAAGTTTGATTGAATTCCTCTATTCGTGATTCAGATATTGGGTGGTACCATTCTTTATTGTTTAAGATGTCCATACACATCCTACAATAATCGTTTTTTGTCCATGACCACCATGTTTCCCCTTTTCTCAGTGGGTTTGATTATAAACAATGAGGGGCACAAGTCCCCATCGCTACGCCCTGGACCTGGAGAAAGTGGGAGTCTATGAACACAAAAACGTGTCTTAAGAAAAAAATCTAGTAACCACAACACTACATCGAAAGTAGCTTTAGGATGTTGGATGCTTTGATTAAAAATGGTTTTGACAACATGGATGGCTCTTGAATGTGGGATAGAACAATATAGATTTTCTACATCAATGGTAAACAATATTGCATTGGGTGGAACATTCAAGTCCTCAATTAGTTGCAAAAAATGGATCGTATCCTTGACATGTGATGACAAGCGTACAACAAATGGCCAAAAAAAGTGTCTTACTGCCATTTTCAGTGAGATTGGAGTTGCCAGAAATAATGGGCCTACCAGGGTTTTTTTTGTTTGTTTTTTTTTTTTTGATTTGTGGTAACGCGTAAAACATGGGGATTTTTGGAAACTTGATGTACATGAAGTCCCTAGTTTCCTTAAAGAGACTGCACTTTCAAGGGCATGGGTGATCAGGGACCAAAAAGTTTGATTGAAGTCCTCTATTCGTGATTCAGATATTGGGTGGTGCCATTCTTTATTGTTTAAGATGTCCATACACATCCTACAATAATCGTTTTTTGTCCATGACCACCGTGTTTCCCCTCTTGTCAGTGGGTTTGATTATAAACAATGAGTTTTTCGTAAATCCAATAGGGCCTGGTGATGTTCTGTAGACAAATTAACGTCAACAGCTCCACGACCAGGTATCCCTTTGACTGATCTGGTAATACATTTAATAAAGGCAGAGACACAATGGGGTTATATTGAATAGAGGGAAATTTTTGAGATTTCTCTTTCAATGTAATTTGTTCAGGAGGAGGGTCATTTATCTTCGTATCTGAGAGCAATGATTCAAGGTCTATTTGATCAATTAGGTCCACCGAGTCGTCCGACTCAATGGAGTGCAGTGACATTCTTCATATAGGAGTGTCAAATCATGAAGGGCTCTACATTCTCACATAGATAGCTTGTATTCAGGTTCTGGCTCAGAGGATTTGTCAAACATTAAATCATGAAACATGAAAACTCATTTATTCGGGGAAGCCTATCCCACACCCACCAAACTGTCCCCGAGCCACCCCCACCAAATCATTCTCTGCAGCTATTACCTGTGAATTTATCAATCTCAGCCGTGGGACAGAAACTCAGGCCCATGGAGGGGACCTGCATCTCCTCCAACGACAAAGAATGAGAAGATAAATTGATTACCTTCAATCCTGTTTTATGATCGAAGGAAGGTTAATGACCTAAGAATCGATCCCCTTGCCTGGTTTGAGACGATGGGGATCTAAAAGGATGTGCGGAGTGAGGGAACCAGGAGAGGGAGGGAAAGTAGGATACAAAGTCTGTATTCAAACAGTAGCCCTTAATGTGGAGGGATGAGGTAAGGCTCGGGATTCCCCAGATGCCTGGGGCCCAACAGCAGACATGGTTAGTGAATGACCACCTCCAGAAATGTCACCTGACACCGTGACTGAGAGTTGTGAAGAAAATTCAGATTCCATAGTGCGCCTTTTTTTCTGCGGATTTTATAATTGTTACTTGGTGTGCGCTCTTGACGTTTTTGCGAAAGGCTTTGTATTTGTCGCTCCGTGACAAAACCCGTGAAGCAGAGGCGGAATCAGACAGGGAATGAATATTTGAGTCAGTACAATTAGATCTTGGAGACATTTGTGTTGACTGTATATTATAAAGTTTTCTACATGTTGCTTTCAGTGGCGGCTGGTGAAGTTTTTGGATGGGGGGTCGCCAGACCCCGCCCATCATGACCCCGCCCATCATGACCACACCCATCATTTTGGCCCCTCCCACTTCTCATAAACCATGCCCCTTATGTAATCTGAAAAAAAAATTGGCGTGGGTTCCCCCCTCCGAGAGCATACCAGGCCCTTAGGTCTGGTATGGATTCCAAGGGGAACCCCCTACGCCGAAAAAACGGCGTGGGGGTCCCCCCAGATCCACACCAGACCCTTATCCGAGCACGCTACCCGGCCAGCCAGGAAAGGGGGTGGGGACGAGCGGGCGCCCCCTCCCCCTCCTGAGCCGTACCAGGCCGCGTGCCCTCAACATGGGGGGTGCCTTGGGGGAGGGGGGGCGTGCGGCCCCCCCACCCCAAAGCACCTTGTCCCCATGTTGATGAGGACAAGGGCCTCTTCCCGACAACCCTGGCCGTTGGTTGTCGGGGTCTGCGGGACGGGGGGCTTATCGGAATCCGGGAGCCCCCTATGGGCGGGCCGCCACTGGTTGCTTTCCAATTGTATGCGTTTTGGCCGACAAATGCTCTTCTATCCCTCTCAATTTTTTTTGTCTTTATTAATTAATATCTGTCTATTGTAAGTTTCCAAATCTAAATTAAATTTAGAGTTTAGTTCCTCAAACTTATTACGAGATCTAAATCCATTAAAAAAATTGTTGGTTTGTTGTATCTCAATACTGTTGTATCTCAATACCGAGAACATCATATTCCTAGAGCATGACAATTGTCCTCCCAACTTTCCTTTAGATCATCAGAAAGTTTGGAAATGTTGGGAAAGATTTAAATACATAGGCCTTTAGGATTATATCCTGCCTTGATATCTTTCAAAACTAGAGACATGTCAATGTAGGGCAGACTTCTTTTACAGCAATCTTTCTTCTGTTTGTATGCAACATGTGCTTTGTTTGCATGTTCTTTTTATCTTTACATCAATTTGAAACTGTATGTATAAATTAACTATAAAATATTCTATATTTGATACCACTTTGTGTCTACATTGGTGCCTTTTAAAGTCCCCTCCTATTTTCTTTCTCTTTGTACAATTTAACTAAGATTTTAGTTGACTAAAATATGACAAAGGCCCCTTTCGTAACTTTGACGCAACTTTGACATGATTTTGCTGCAACTTTGACACAACTTCAACGTGACTTGAAGTAATGCGATTGTAATCTTGAGGTCTATGGACCTCAAGTCACATCAAAGTCGGGACAACGTAGTGCAGGGACTACTTTGAAGTCGCTGCGACTTGATGTTGCACAGATATGAACAGTACTCATTGGAAATCATATAATTTAATAGAATAACTGTACCCTCCAAAACATGACCACAGAGGCCCCCACCCACATAGGAGGGCATGGAGCATGTGGTCAGCATGGAATCTCACTAAAGACATTCCAGACATGTATGTACATATATTAGAGCAGGGCTTGACAAATTTGCTTGGAATCTAGGAGCCAGCTTAAAAAGTTAGGAGCCAGGTCGGTAACGGCGATCCGGACTTGTGCTCATGTGAGATATCGCCATGATCGGTAGAGCGAGAGCAATAATTCTAGCCCTAGACCTCCTCTGTAACTCAAAACATGCAACCTGTAGAATTTTTTTAAACGTCGCCTATGGAGATTTTAAAGGGTAAAAGTTTGTCGCCATTCCATGAGCGGGTGCAATTTTGAAGCGTGACATGTTGGGTATCAATTTACTCAGCGTAACATTATCTTTCACAATATAAAAAAAAAATTGGGCTAACTTTACTGTTGTCTTATTTTTTTATTAACTAAATTATTTTTCCCCAAAAAAGTGCGCTTGTAAGTCCGCTGCGCAAATACGGTGTGACAGACAGTATTGCAACAACCACCATTTTATTCTCTAGGGTGTTAGAATAAGAAATATATATAATGTTTAGGGGTTCTAAATAAAGGGAAGGAGATAGGCAGGTAATAAAATAACAGGCAGAGGAAGCTCCATTAGCATTGCTGGTTGTCATACCAACGGCCACCACAAGAGGGCGCCAGATTCCAGAAGGAATCATAAGACCGCAGAAGGCCTCAAAGCCGCAGCCTCAATTACCGGCCGCCGGCGGAATGGCCCGACGCGATCACACTGGGGGGGTCCACGGAGACAGGATACCCCCAGCTGTGCTGCCCCAGGCGCCAGGTCGCTATTTCTAGTCGCGAATGCGACCTGGCCCCCGGGTTTTGTCGAGCCCTGTATTAGAGGCTATTTGCAAGAAGGACCAACAATGGTACTTATTTCATGTAGTAAAGGATCCTGTATGGCCCAGTGTTCTTGTTAATTGATTATTGTAATGGAAAAATAAAGGATCCTACAGAAGAATGAAAAAGGCTCCACTGCAGAGGAACACCAAGGCTGCACTTCCCCCCGGCAGATCCAAATCTTCCAAAATGGAGCCGGGTTCCTCCTTGATAACTTAATTTCCAATCTACAAATACTGTGAGATTTCGTTATTAGGCCTTACCGAAGACTCCTGGGATAGATGATGCTGATATCCCAGGAGTCCATGACATCATCGCCTAGGCGGCCGGGACAGGAAGTGCCGCCCAGAAATATAAAAAAATGTCCATTTAGCACTGTACACCAGAGGGGGATTGGGAACATAGGAACTTTAAAAAAAAAAAAAAGGTGGAACTTTCGCTTTAATCATGTAGTAGTTGTATTGTAACATACTTTTTATTATCCTGTCAGCAAGTGGTTATTACAAGATTATGGCTGCAGTTGTAGCTATGATCTTGGTACTGTTTTTTCAACCAGGGATCGGCTGTTTTGTAAAAGTGACCAGGGTGGTTTTACAACCACCTGATCACTTTTACAGTGCTTTGAAGGGCTGCTGTTCCTGAGATCTCCCATTCCTTTGGGGAGCCTGGGACTGGGGTAAGTGGCTGGCACAGCTTTACACAGAGGAGATGGAGGAACATCCTGTGACAGATGAATCCAGAAGTTATGTGACAGATGAATCCAGAAGTTATGATGATTCAATACTTGCAAGTGGGTATACCAGGGTCATGGCTGCATCTGTCTTGTAAAGTCATCCGATCACTTTTACAGCGCTGCAAAGGCCAACCCCCCCACACACACACTCTGAGTGAATCTTCACCACCTTGAGAGCACAACAAAAAGCTAACCAGAAATATGAGACCCAAATTATAGAGAAATCATATATTGCATGATGTAACGGCAACCACTCCAGGGCTCAAGCTTCCATAAAAGAATAGCCAATAAGGAACACCGCTGATTACTTCCTCTTCAGTTCGGCATCCAGTAAGTGTCGGAGGACACTTCTGGTTATGTAATGACGTCACAGTACTAAGCTCCGCCCTATGTGTTTGGTCAGAGTTGCCGTCTTTCTGAGCACAAAAAAGAGAATAATTTAACAGGTAAAACTGATAACGTATAAACATTTCGCTCATGTATTCAGCCTTTACATGGTGTTATGATTTATATAGCAGCTCAAGGGTTGAAACTGGCCAATAAATGTTTTTTTTAAATGCGATATGAGGGGCCCCATTCAGATTTAGCTACACATCTGGATATACGGCTCTGTGTACTATTATACTACTACTACTACTACCACCACCACTACTACTACTACTACTACTACTACAGGGTTTCTATGGTTCAAGGTTGTCATTTTTTTTCTAGTTGTGGCCCAAGTGCCAGTTAGTTTATGGAGCTTCAGCTCTCAGAGGAGCTTTTACATTATGGTACAGGAGAGATTGCAATAAGACGCGTTTATTATTTCCCCCTTGTACATCATCATATTGTACATTACTATTGGTTTATGCCCTGGAGGAGGATTATAAGCACTTATGGAAACAAAGTCTGGGGTTCTAGCACCCCATTGCTGGATGGGTAACCAGTTAGTCATGTTGTTATCCAGATATTGATTTTTGTTTCCGTTTCACAGACTCAGAGAGTTCCTGCCGAGCAGAGTCGGACACTGAGCAGACACAAAGTGATGAAGCTGAGACTGACACATCTCCAACTCGCTCACCAACTACGCCAATCTCTCAGCGTGGCCGAAACTCTGCTGGTGAGTAAACCGCTTCCCGTATAGTTCTGTAACGTATGAAAAAAGTTCATTCAGCACACTCTACTTATGGATAGTTTAAGGCCTCATGCACATGGGTGTATGGATTGATGCCCCAAATATGCAGATTTTTTTTTTCTACCGGAACATGGCATAAAAAAATGCCTCTAATGTTGCGTATGTACTCACATGTATGGGTACATGGTGTTGAGTGTGAATGCATTCTACTGGCCAAAATAATGTATTCTAGGCATTGGAAATGTATTTATGCTCATACACCTGCGTTTATGCGAGTACGAGCTTAACTAGCTCCAGACTTTGGGCGTGCTACACACAACCCAAAACAAAAATGTAATTGTTGTACACAGGACATGCTACACACGTCCAGTCTCTCTGCCCTGCTTCTGGAACCCCCCTCCCAGTATACGATAATTGTTGGCTTTGATTAAAGTGGTTCTAAAGCCTAAACATTTTTTACCTTAATGCATTCCTTGAATTAAGGTAAGAATTGCTTAGGCATCAGCATCCCCCCCCCCCCCTTACTTACCAGAGCCCTCATTCGATCCAGGGCTGTGCACATCTGCAGGTCTTCTCTCCACTTTGTCTGGGTCTTACTCGTTTCGCTGGGGCACCGAGAGCCATTGGCTCCTGCTGCTGTCAATCAAAGCCTGTGACGCGGGAGTGGGGGCAGGGTCGAGTCCCGATGTCTTTATCAATGGACACAACCGCGGGGCTCGGGAGCGAGCACACATCAGTGCCCTCATAGTGGCTGCCTGTGGGGGCACTGAACATAGAGGAGGAGGAGCCAGGAGCGCAGGTGGGGCATCCAAGAATGGGAGGTTCAGGGCCGCTCTGTGCAATTCAATTGTACAGAGCAGGTAAGTATAGAGAAGTTTAAAAACAAAAAAAAAAACTACCTTTACAACCACTTTAATCAAAGCCAGGATCACTGTATACTCGGAGAAGGTTTCTGCAGCTTCAGCTTGTAAATAAGCAATCTGACTTATTTTTCCGCATTTACTACCACTGTAAATCAACTCAAAAAGTTTGTTTTAATAAAATGTTCCTCTATTTAACCTCTTATTAAACCTTAAAGTGGAGGGCCACCCTGAAAAAAAAAATACATAAAAAATTAGAAAAAAATCAGAAAAAAAATGAAAAAAAAATATTTTTTTAATTTACCAGAAATGCCTGTTGCTAGGCACATCATCCTAATCTGCCTCTTCCTCCTCCGCGGAGATCTTCTGGTCTTCTCTCCTCCGTGCGGCGTCTTCTGGGTAATGGGTCGCGCTGTGTTCTGTGTCCCAGAACACAGCGCGCCCCATTCACAAAGCACTGCGTGACTTGCGCATGCGCAGTAGGAAACGGGCAGTGAAGCCACAAGGCTCCACTGCCTGTTTCCCTTAGCCAAAATGGCGGCGACGGGAACCGAGACGGAGGGACGGGTCAGCCTCGGGCGGCTGACATCGCGGGCGCCCTGGACAGGTAAGTGTGCATATTAAAAGTCAGCAGCTACAGTGTTTGCAGCTGCTGACTTTAATTTTTATTTATTTTTTAAACCGGCCCTCCTCTTTAATTTATTTGTTTATTCTAATCAGCCCCCATTAACGCCTTATTCTCCTTTTCCCTTCAACTATTTTACTGCAGATTTTTTTTTCTATTTTTATTACCTATTTATCTTTAAAAAATTTTGATTTTGTTTTGTTTGTTAATATTTTTACACATTTAACATAAATTTACACTTGTCCCATAAAAAAAAAAAGGTAACTAACTCCGCAATGCTTTGTACCAGAATAATTTGATGCCCTGTACACACGGTCGGAAATTCCGATGGAAAAAGTCCAATCGGATTATGTTGTAGGAAAATCCGACCGCGTGTGGACTCTATCTGACTTTTTTTCTGTCGGATTTTCCGCCGCACAAAGTTTGAGAGCAGGATCTAAAATTTTCCGACAACGAAATCCGATCGCATAAATTCCCGATCGTGCGTAGACAATTCCGACGGACAAAGTGCCATGCATGCTCAGAATAAACTAAGAGACGAAAGCTATTGGCTACTGGCCCGTTTATAGTCCCGACGTACGTGTTGTACGTCGCCTCGTTTTTTCCGACAACTTTGTGCCACCGCGTGTATGCAACACAAGTTTCGGACAAAATCTGTCCTAAAAAATCCGATGGATTTTGTGGTCGGAATGACCGACCGTGTGTACAGGGCATAAGTGTCATTCTAAACCTGGACAAATCACAGAATAAAATGCACAGTTTTTATTTGCAGTAACACTTTTTTTTTTTTTAAACTAACACTGTAAAAAAAAAAGGAAAAGTGCATTTTGTATAGTTATGTCGTGTTTTATTTTATAAGGATTGTGAAAAAATTTATAAATAAATCTGAATAAAAAAATAATTGTCTTGGAGCAGGGTAGCTGGCCTTTCGCTCCAGTTTGGAACAATGCATCAACATGTTAAGAGTTGGACCCCCAATGTTCCCTAGTCTTCCCAAGTTTTTCCTAGTGCCTCCCCGGTGTCTTCTCCATGGTATCACGTGTTCCCAGTGTTTGCCCAGCCTGTACCCAGCTTCTGTGTGATCCCCATTGTTATCTGGGTCCTCCAAGCCTTTTTCCAGCTCCTGTGACCCCATAGACTCCATTCCGCCTCATGCTTCAGTGACCATGTGCTCCCCTACCCACAATCTGCCCCATTGTGACCCCATGTCCTCCAGACGGCTCCCTGCTCTAGTAATTCCCTGCACCCCGGCCTGTAACCTGCTCCAGCAACCCCATGAACTCCAGCCTTTACCCTGCTTCAGTCTTAAAGTTGAAGATCCAGGAATTCAGGTACTCTGTGAAAACTGAAGGCATACCATGAGTTAAGTCCAATGAGGTGTCTGCCACCTTGTAGATTATTTTTTTTTTTTCTATTATTCACATCTGACATGTTTATTGTTCTACAGTAAGATAATTTCTCTTATATTCACCGACCGACACAGCTCCTTTCTTAGCCATTTGGTTGTATACCTCACCTCCAGGAGAAATACTAAGCAAAGTTGTAGTAAAAAAGCTCAGAACTTTCCGTTCCGCCCATGGGGGCAGTCCCCTAGGTATCAACGCACCTGCCTGCCAGCAGAACTCAGTTTAATTTTGCCTAGTGAAGGAGAAAGACCTAGGAACCCTGCGGGCCCATAGGTCCATGGTTCAGGGAGGGCGGGACTGTCACTGTCCTAAGTCCCCTTCGGGTGGCAGACAGGATAGGGTCAGCATGGCTTCAGAAACTAGTGTTTCTTCCCCCAAAATCCAGGCAATGGCAACCGCGCCCTGATGGCGGTCCTCAACTCGTTCATTGCTAGATGGAGGCGGTGCGTGGGAAGATGGGTGCAATAAGGTGGCCCCTGTTCCCCCCGTCCTCTGGGGAGAGCTCTGGTACACAGAGACTCGGGCCCTGCTGAGGCTGGTGAGTCCTGCTCTGTCTTGTCAGATGACGCTGACCAGGACCGTTCAGACAGTGAGGATGAGTCCCTGTCCGGGTCCGGGCGCGACAAAGCACTTGTTGGAGCACTTATCACAGCTGTGCGTGATACCCTGAACTTTCAGGAGCCAGCAGGTCCCCCTGCTGATGTACCGGTCCCTTTTGGGTCCAGCAAGCCAGCATGTTCACCTATGGCAGGGGTCCTCAAACTTTTTAAACAGGGGGCCAGTTCACGGTCCCTCAGACCGTTGGAGGGCCGGACTATAGTTAAAAAAAAAAAACTATGAACAATACCTATGCACACTGCATATATCTTATTTTGAAGTGAAGAAACAAAACGGGGATAAATACAATATTTAAAATGAAGAACAAGTAAAGTTAAATCAACAAACTTACCAGTATTTCAATGGGAACTATGGGCCTGCTTTTGGCTAATGAGATGGTCAATGTCCGGTTCCATATTTGTCACTGCTAGTCGTAACAAGTGATGCAAGTGTTCATCCGTTAGTCTAGATCTGGTTGGAGATTTCAGATGTTTCATTCTGGAAAAAGTCTGTTCACAGACATAAGTGCTGCCAAAGATGGTTGCCATTTTGAGTGCATGGTTCCTGAGATGAGGATATGTCTCAGAGGGGAGAGATGCATAGAAACTATGAAGGCTGCTTGACTTGAATGCGTCTTTCAGAGAGTCACAATTCTGCAGTTCAGCCAGTTCCATTTGGTAAATTGTATCCACATTTTCAATGTCAATAGAAAATGGGTCACGGAAAAGCTGTATGTCCTGTTCATGGAGATGAAGCTCTTTAAATCTAAATTCGAACTCCTTTTGCAATTTTTCTAGTGAATCCACACATGTTGGGCGGCACAGTGGTGTAGTGGGTAGCACTCTCACCTAGCCGTAACAAGGGTTGCTGGTTCAAATCCCAACCACGACACTACCTGCCTGGAGTTTGCATGTTCTCCCTGTGCCTGCGTGGGTTTCCTCCGGGTACTCCAGTTTCCTCCCATAATCCAAAGACATGCAGGTAGGTTAATTGGCTTCTGTCCAAAAATTGACCCTAGTATATGAATGGGGACCTTGGGTTGTGGGCTCCTTGAGGGTAGGGACCAATGTGAGTGTGCAATGTACAGGGATAGGGACAATAATAGACACTCACTCAGGTTGAACTGGATGGACTGGTGTCTTTATTCAACCTTACTAACTATGTAACTATGTTTTGTTTGGGAATGCAACCAATGGTTTTTCCGCTAACAGATTTTGAGTTGTGGGTAGATGGCAGAAGTTTTCCTCCTTCACTTGTTTGATGAGGAGGCCTAATTTTACTTCAAATGCTTTGACATGTGATTGCATATCACAGATGAGCTTCCCTTTTCCTTGAAGTTGCACATTGAAACTGTTGAGTAGCTCTGTTACATCTGTTAAGCCGCGTACACACGGGCGGATTGTATGGCCTACTTAGTCCGTCATACAATCCGACGGACAGTCCGTCATACTTTCGAATGAACGGACTTGACCACACACGGATGCACAAACAGTCCGTCGAAAGCTTGCGCGATGACGTGTACAGCACGTACGACAGGACTAGAAATAGGAAGTCCAATACACAGCAATGCAACCTTCCGCCGTGTAAATCCTTTCTGAGCATGCGCCATACTTAGTCCGTCGAACTAGCCTACTCACAGAGGACTGTCCGCTGAAACCAAAGTATGACGGACAGTATTACGGAAATTCCGAAATACTTAGTACGCCAGACTGCACGCTGAAAAAGTCCGCTGAAGCCCACACAAGAGCGGACTGTCCGCTGAAATGTGTTTCGACGGACTAAGTACGCCATACAGTCCGCCCGTGTGTACGCGGCTTTAGAAAGGCAAGGTGCCATTTCCATTCTGCATCTTTGAGCTCTGGTACTTCTTTGTTTTTTGAAAGAAGAAAAGCTGTAATCTGTGGAAGTAAGTCATAGAAACATTTCAAACTCTCCCTCGACTCAGCCAACGGACTTCTGTGTGGTACAGAACATCTCCATAGTCAGCATTTAGCTCAGACAGAAATTCCTGGAATTGTCTGTGGTTTAGTGCATGAGCTCTAATGAAGTTAACACAAGATGCCACAATTGTCATAACAGAGTCAAACTTCAGTGATTTACTACACAGCGCTTGTTGGTGGATGAGGCAGTGTATGGCTATTGGATGAGAATAATTATGTTTGTCCATCTCTTGGTTAATGCGAGCAATTACTCCTTTCTTAGACCCCACCATGCTAGAAGCACCACCAGTTGTCACACTGGCTAGTTTAGCCCAGTCCAGCTCCAAACCATTCACAGTTTGGCAAACCTTTTCATAGATATCCTCTCCTGTAGTTCTTCCATTGATGCTCTACAGTGCAGCAAGCTCTTCTGTGACTTCGAAAATTGTCATTCGTCCCACGAATAAAAATTAAAAGTTGTGCAGAATCACGAACATCATTGCTTTCCTCAAGTGCCAAGGAAAAATAGGAACGTTTTTTTGTCAGGTTTTGCAAATGCTGATACAGATTGTCTCCCATTTCTTCAATCCTCCGTGTAATTGTAGGTCCTGAAAGACTCACTGTACTAAATAAATCGGCCTTCTCTGGACACATCTCTTTGGCAACAGAAAGAAGGCATTCTTTAACAAATTCTCCCTCCACGAATGGTCTGCCAGTGCGCGCTATTAGCTTGGCAACTTGAAAACTTGCTCTCAGTGATGAAATATTTAGCTGCTTCTGCTTCACAAAAGTATTTTGCTGAGCTGTCAATGTATTTTTCATTTTTAATATTTTGTCTTTTCTCACTTCTCCGACCAAACAATCATATTTATCTTTATGTTGAGTTTCATAGTGTCGACGCAAATTGTATTCTTTGAACACAGACACTATATTCTGGCGTATCAGACACACAGCTCTTTCCTTGTACTGTATGAAAAAGTAATCATAAGTCCACTGTTCTTTGAATATCCTACACTCCGAGTCAACTTTTCTCTTTTTCTTGACATCATTGTTTCCTAGGGATTCCAAATTGCTATTAGTAAAATACCAATAAAAACAATATACCAGCAACATTCCCCCACATTAGGTGCAGTATAGTCCCCCACATTGGGTGCAGTATAGTCCCCCACATTAGGTGCAGTATAGTCCCCCACATTAGGTGCAGTATATTCCCCCACATTAGGTGCAGTATAGTCCCCCACATTAGGTGCAGTATAGTCCCCCACATTAGGTGCAGTATAGTCCCCCACATTAGGCTGGCAGTATAGTCCTCCCCCTTTAGTAGACAGTGCCCCCTTTAGTACAGTGCTCCCCCTTTAGTAGACAGTGTCCCCTTTAGTACAGTGCTCCCCCTTTAGTACAGTTCTCCCCCTTTAGTAGACAGTGTCCCCTTTAGTACAGTGCTCCCCCTTTAGTACAGTGCTCCCCCTTTAGTACAGTGCCCCCTTTATAGACAGTGCTCCCCTTTAGGACATTGCCGAAGGGACGCGCCGCTGGTAAACACTTACCTCCAGCGCGCGTCCTTTCTTCTCCGCCTCGGTTTCCATGGGTGCACGCATGGGACGTCAGTGACGTCGCTGCGTGCGCCTACTCCCGGCGGTCCCCGCGTTTTTAAAGTAAACGCGGGCCACAGGGACTTCGCAGAGGCATCCTTGTGTTCCGAAAGCATCTTTCGGAACACAAGGATGTCCTGAGGCTAAAACACCCGGCGGGCTGGGTAAATGCGCTCCGCGGGCCGCATGTGGCCCGCGGGCCGTAGTTTGAGGACCCCTGACCTATGGTGTTCCCGTATCTGACCTTTTTGACAAGTTCACTTACAGGGAATGGGGTCGCACGCAACGGACCTTGTTGGTCCCCAGACACAGGGCGGTGCATTACCCCTTTGAGGAAAGCCTTATCACAAAGTGATCGGCTCCTCCGGTCGTGGACCCTCCAGTATCCAGGATAAATAAGTAACCATGATCCCGGTAGTGGGAACTCCTGCATTTAAGGATCCAGCGGACAGGAAGGCCGAGGCAGTGGCTCGTTCCTTGTTTACGGTTGTGGGGTCCGCTGTGCGACCAGTACTGGCATCCGCACTTGTGTCGCAGACACTGACTGAGTGGGTAAAACTTTGCACCGTGAATTGGGAGAGCGTTGGGCTTTTCCTGTCTGCGAGAAACTGGCAGACCAACTAGTGCAAGGCCTTAAGTACGTTTGTGACGTGGCCCTGGATGCCCTTCCTCTGTATTTAGGGCTTCAGTGTCAGCTGTGGTGCTGAGGCCCCTGATTTGGCTGAAAGGCTGGTCTGTTGACCAGGCATCTAAAAAAGCCCTGACGGATCTTCCCTTCCTCCGGCTCTTCGGAGCCCCTTTGGATGGCATTAGTTAAAATGGCACCAGTGGTAACAGTGTATTACTCCCAAAGGCCAGGAAGGCTAAGGAGCTAGGCAAGGGCCCTCCTTTTCCATTCATTAACGGTTTTTCCATCCGCCTGGAGCTTCGGTATAACGTCCCCTGCCCGACAGGACGACCACGGACGGACAAAGACGTCCCTGGAACCGCAAGCCTGCGAGTATAAGTGCTACCGCATGAAGGTTTGTCCCCACCCATGTCTCGGGTGGGGGGTCGCCGTCGGGAGTTTGCAGCCCGGTGGTCCCCTCGGTTTTCAACCAATGGACCTGCGATCTGATTTCTTCAGGCTACAAGATAGAGTTGCTCTCTTGGTCGCCAAACAGAGTCTTCCCTTCCAGCATACTCGTATCCCCGGCTCGCCGGGAGGCCCTCTTGGGGGCAGTAAGGGATCTGCTGAGTCGCAGGGTGGTTGTACCGGTTCCGGAATCGGAACGTTTCCAGGATTCTACTCAAATATGTTTGTAGTTTCCAAGAAGGAGGGGGTACGTCCAATCTTGGACCCAAAAGCCCTCTATCACTTTGTTAAGGTGCAGAGGTTCTGAATGGAATCAGTCGCCCAGTAGCTGCTGCACTCCATCAAGGGTACTCCCTGGCGCCCTTGGACATCCAGGATGCGTACGGCACATATGCCTGTGGCAGCAGACGTTTCTGCGATTTGCAGTCGGGGAAGCCCACTACCAGATTGTGGCTCTCCTTTTTGGTCTGAAATCAGCCCCCAAGTCTTTACCAAGGTTTTGGCTCTGGTTTTGACGTTGCTACGGCAACGTGGGATCACGGTCGTGGGATATCTAGACGATCTTCTCCTGAGAATGTCTTCTGCCTCAGAGTTAGAGGAGTATGTAGCGATCACCATGCAGACTCTGTGAGAATTTAGGTGGCTGTTGAACCTAAAGAACTCTGTGATTGTACCGACTCAGCGTTTGGAGTACCTAGGCTTGCTGCTAGACTCCATGGAAGCGAGAGTTTTTCTCCCTTCAGACAAGCTGCAGACTCTCGGATCCTTGATAAGACTGCTGATGAACCGCAGGTGGTCGTCGCTTCGCTTTTGCATGCGAGTCCTGGGGCTCATGGTGGCCTCCTTTTGAGGCTGTACCGTTTGCCCAGTTCTACACCAGAGTCCTGCAGAAGGAGATCTGGTCTACATGGGACAAATCTCAGTTGTCCCTGGATTGTCAGATTCAGGTGAGCCAATCACCCAGACAATCACTGATCTGGTGGCTGAGGTTCCCGGTGATTCAGGCCGGAAAGTCGTTCCTACCTCTAAAGTGGACAGTGATCACAACGGACACCAGCCTTTTCGGCTGGGGTGGAGTACTGGGGGTTCAGTCAGCTCAGGGCCTCTGGTCGGCGAAGAATCTGAGTTGCCGATCAATCTGCTCGATCTGAGAGCGATCAGGCTGTGCCTCGCCACATGGTCGATGAGACTGCAAGGATGTCCGATCAGGATACAGTCAGACAACGCCACTGCAATGGCATACGTCAATCACCAAGGGGGGACAAGCGGCCCAGCCGCGGCAAGGGAGGTCGCTCACATACTTCGGTGGGCAGAGCGACATGTACCGGCCCTGTTGGCCATTTACATCCCGGGAGTGGAGAACTGGCAAACGGACTATCTGAGTCACCAGATGCTGGACCCAGGAGCTTGGCGTTGCATCCGGAGGTATTCAGGTTGCTGTGCCTGAGGTGGGGCACTCCAGACGTGGATCTTCTGGCCTCCCGTCTCAATCAGAGGGTGCCAAGATCGTGTCCAGGACAAGAGATCCGTGG
Organism: Lithobates pipiens; assembly: GCF_037356315.1. NCBI lineage: Eukaryota > Metazoa > Chordata > Amphibia > Anura > Ranidae > Lithobates > Lithobates pipiens. The sequence goes on from NW_027507903.1 coordinate 2,494,566, forward strand.
GCGGACGTGTCAGACGCGCTGGTGGTTCCGTGGGATCAGTACCAGCTGATCTATGCCTTTCTTCCACTAAAGCTGTTACCACGTCTGATTTGCAGAGTGGAAGCCGAGGGGATCCCAGTAATACTGGTGGCCCCAGATTGGCCTTAGTGTCCCTGGTATGCAGACCTGGTGCGTCTGGTGGCAGACACTCCCTGGCGACTGCCATTGGGAGAGGACCTTCTGTCTCAAGGTCCGCTTCTCCATCCTGCTTTACCATCGCAGGCTTTGACGGTATGACTTGAGAGCCAGGTGTGGAGGAAACGGGGTCTGTCAGACTCGGTGATACCAACTATGTTGAGAGCATGGAAATCTTCTTCTCGGAAGATATACCATCGTACCTGGACGGCCTACATCTCCATATGTGAGGAGAAAGGTTGGCATCCGCGCTCTCTTTTCATATCCAGGATCCTGCTGTTTCTTCAGCAAGGAGTAGACCAGAGACTGGCGTTAAGCACTATTAAAGGGCAAGTTTCAGCTTTGACTGTCTTTTTTCAGTGACCCCTGGCGTCTCACTCATTAGTGAGTGCCTTTGTTCAGGGGGTCCGTCATGTAGTCCCTCCGGTGCGTCCACCGTTGCCCCCATGGGATTTGAACCCATGGGGGCAATATCAGGGTGTTTCCCCTGTTGACTCTTTCTCAGAATGTGGTCTTTCTAGTGGCCATTACATCGGCCAGGAGGGTCTCGGATCTGGCGGCCTTGTCTTGCAAGTCGCCTTATCTGGTTATCCATGGGATAAGATGGTGTTGCGTTCGCAACCATCCTTTCTACCAAAGGTGGTCGGCTTTTCACATTAACGAGGACATTTTGTTACCATCTCTCTGTCCTAGGCCGAAACACCCCAAGGAGGTGGCCCTTCACACTCTGACGTGGTTTGGGCTCTAAAAGTGTATTTGTCTATCGCTGCTACCTTTCGGAAGTCAGACTCACTGTTTGTCTCAGTAGCTGGTCCCAAGAAAGGCATTGCGGTCTCATCAGCCACCATATCCAGGTGGATCAGACAGATTGTAGTACAAGCCTACGCCTTAAAGGGCTAGGTGCCCCCCTATCCGGTTACGGCCCACTCCACAAGGGCAATCGGAATGTCTTGGGCCTCCCGACACCAAGCGTCTGTCGCTCAGTTGTGTAGGGTGGCGACCTGGTCATCTGTCCATACGTTTACCAAGTTCTACAAGGTGCATCGGCTGATGCCTGTTTTTTGGCCGCAAAGTTTTGCAGGCGGCTGTATAGTTGCAGTTGAATATGCAATATTTTACCTTTTTTACTGTTTTTTTTCGATAAAAACACAGTACCTTTTAGTTAATGCGCTGTTGCATTACATTTTGCAGTTTTTTGTGCGGTTGTGGGTAGTCATTCCTGTTGGGGGTACCCTGATTTTGTGGTGGATCTCTCCACGCACTGTTCTTTTTTGTGGGTAAAGTTTCACTAGTTCCCACTTGCCATGGTGGATGAAGTTTTATGCTGTTTTCCCACCCCTCGTTTGTCACTGCTTGGGGACGTCCCATTTAGTTACAGAGAGGAGTTGTGTCGGTCGGTGAATATAAGCGAAAATAGGATTTTTTTGTATTCACCATAAAATCCTTTTCTCTGTAATTCACAGACCGACACAGCACCCTCCCCTCCTTTTATCTTTACGTTCTACTGCTTGTTGACGTACTGAGTTCTGCTGGCAGGCAGGAGGGTTGATACCTAGGGGACCGCCCCCATGGGCGGAACTGAAAGTTCTGAGTGTTGTATTACAACTTTGCCTATAGTATTTCTCCTAGAGGTGAGGTATACAACCCAATGGCTAAGAGAGGAGCTGTGTCGTGGTGAATTACAGAGAAAAGAATTTTATGGTGAGTACAAAAAATCCTATTTTTCGGAGCTCTGATGCTGCTCTCTGTGGTCTTTGTTCCTTCAAAAGCAGAGTTGCTGGAGCTGCTATGCCCGCCCCCTCTCCTCCTTCTGCCCATTCACAGAAGCCTTTGTACTCATTCACAACATATAAAGGCTTCCGTGAATGGGCAACAGAGGGAAGAGGCAGGCATTGCTGATCTGTGTGCTTTTCTCCTCTCACAGCAGGAGTGTATCCTCAGAGTGTGATGAACCCGTCACATTCCAGTAATAGAGATAAGTCCCGGAGGTGACAGGGACCTAATTGGACATAACTCATAGCGTGCCTGCACTTTTTGCAAAGTTGATGAATTTATGAAATTCAGCTTTAAGATATTTGTTTCTTTGTTAGGTTGCTTTCAGCAACCCTGCCTGCCATAGACTGTTATTTGTTACATGCCTGTTTTCCAGGTCCCCTGTGTGCAAATTCATACTCTGTATCTGTAGTAAAGGTGGCGCAAAAAAATTGATTCTGTAAGTCAAAGCAGATACAATTGGACCAGAAAATGCATTATTGAGATAAAGACAGCACTTGGAAGGCAGCTCCTGGAAGATGTGAAGGAATCTCTGCAGTAGTAAAACAAACAAAGCAAGCCACTCTAAGTGCAGCATGTCACATTAAAAACAAATTTATTAGGACAAATGGCGACTCACATTGAGGGAATGCAAAAGCGCTTGTCGGACCCAATCCGGGAAGCTTCCTAGATCCCGGAAACACAATGATCCCTGGCAAGTTCCTTACCCGAGTGGAGCAGTGGATCCCCAGGACTCTTGACATCTTAATGAGCCGTGGCCACCCCGACCCTCGTGCGGGTCTGACAAGCGTTTTTACATTCCCTTAATATGAGTTGCCATTTGTCTTAATAAATTTTGCTTTTATTGAGACTAGGGCTGAAACAACTAATCGATTAATCGACAACTAATCGATTATGAAATCGATTATGAAAATAGTAATCGATTAATCAGCCCGTAACATAATGGGGTTAAAAAATAAAAATGAGCCCTTTATAGTACAAAAAGAACAAATAATTGCTACTGTAAATATTACTTTTACAGTTCTACAGTAAAAAAAAAAAACATGAACCCCCTACAGTAGTGATCATCTGCTTTTTTTTTGTACTGTAAAAGGGCTAATTTGAGTTTTTTTAACCCCATTATGTTACTAATTGTCTTAGACCTGGTTCACATCTATGCGTTTTTTGCAGAAACGCACTACAGTTCATTTACATGATTTCTTAGGGGACACGTTCACGCAAAACGGTGCTTTTTTTTGGTTCAATATACCTCAATAGAGAAGCTGCAGAGAAGCATGTAATGCGTTTTTACAGCAATTTGTGTTTTTTATTCTGCCCAACAACAAATTGGCCAAAAAAAATGCAAAAAACGCAAATCGCGGCAAAATCATGTGTGCAAAAATAAAAGCGCACAGCAGAAACAGATCAAACGCAAACTGCATAGGTGTGTACCAAGCCTTATGCTGGTCACACCGATCAATTTTCAGACGAGAATATTCAGACGAAAAATCGGGACCCCCGTGAGTCCGGTCGCGGGACCCGCGGACTCGATCGCCGCGGGCATCCCCGCGATCGTCTCACGGAGCGGCCGAATGGAGGAAATGCTGTATAAACAACATTTTCCCATTCTGCCTAGCAACTAGTGACGCTGATCTCTGCTCCATGTGATTGGAGCAGAGATCAGTGTACACTAAATGAAAGCCCAACCCCCCCACAGTTAGTAACACACCCCTAGGAACACTTAACCCCTACACTGCCACCCACTGGTTAACCCTTTCACTGCCAGTGTCATTTACACAGGAATCACTGCATTTATATAGCAGTGATTACTGTATAAATGACAATGGTCCCAAAAATGTGTCAAAAATGTCCGATGGGTCCCCGACAATGTCGCAGTCACAATAAAAATCGCAGATCGCCGCCATTACTAGTAAAAAAAAAAATAATAAAAAATTATTAATAAAAATGCTATAAAACTATCCCTATTTTGTAAACGCTATAACTTTTGCGCAAACCAATCAATAATCGCTTATTGCGATTTTTTTTACCAAAAATATGTAGAAGAATACGTATCGGCCTAAATTGAGGGAAAAAAACGTTTTTTTATATATTTTTGGGGGATATTTATTATAACAAAAAGTAAAAAATAATGCGTTTTTTTCAAAATTGTCGCTCTATTTTTGTTTATAGCGCAAAAAATAAAAACCGCAGGGGTGATCAAATACCACCAAAAGAAAGCTCTATTTGTGGGAAAAAAAGGACGTCAATTTTGTTTGGGAGCCACGTCGCACGACCGCGCAATTGTCAGTTAAAGCGACGCAGTGCCGAATCGCAAAAAGTGGTCTGGTCTTTGACCAGCAAATTGGTCCGGTCTGAAAGTGGTTAAAATGAATGTCATTTCTGAATGAAAATCACATACACTGTCTGAAAATTTCTTTGACCAAGCAGTTTTCTATTTCCAAATTTTCCCGTCACTGTGGTTGAAAATGAACATCGATTTGACCCCCACTAACGATTAGAAAATAGAACGAACGTTCTTAAAATTACATTTTTTTTTGAAGGAAGACTTTGTTTTTAATAAAAAAAAATAATTATCTCTGAGTCTGATGATATTTACCAGATTCACCCTCTAATAGTATATACAGTAGATCTCCTCTAATAGTATAGTATATACAGTATATCTTTTATGTCTGTTATTCTCAGAGTATATTAGATATTTTGCTCCCTAACCATATAGTTAGTTATTTATATTTACCACTGAGACATTTAAGAATAAATTGCCTTTTTTTTTTAATTTACATAGTAACTAAATTATACACCACACTTTTTTTATTTTATTTAAAGTTATTAACCGATTAATCAAAACAATAATCGGCCAACTAATCGATTATGAAAATAATCGTTAGTCGTAGCCCTAATTGAGACATTCTGCACTTAGAGTGGCGCTCTTTCTTTTGTGTGTTTATAACCCTGTATTCAGAAACACATCCGGAACGCATCCAGACTGCGTTTCTATGCTGTGAATTGGCCCCTAAACTGCAGATACATGATGTGGGTATTGAACATATTGCACTTATTTACATTACAAATTTTATTGCAGATTTTACACTCTTCTCCTATAATAACGGCATTGTGATGACATCCTGCCGAGAGCACGACAGTAGCCGCAGCAACTTATCAGCAGCCTCCGCCTTTGCCATAGCAACTGCTGGAGCTAACGAGGGTACTCCCACCAAGGAAACGTACAGGCGAATGTCTTTAGCAACAGCAGGTAGGAGCAAATAGACATAGGCGCAGTGAGTCTCAACTTCCAGTTGGTCATGTCACGCATTTACGGTCATGGCGTTATAGAATCGGAGCATCCATAAGTCGCTAGTGTACATCTCAGGTGTGCAATGGTAAAAGTACCGGAGTGTAGAATCTACGGGAATAGGTGAACCCGTCAAGGACCTCTAAGAAGAGGGGATATAGGTGGGGATGCTTAGTTATTGTGGTTGGATTTGGTGTGGTGGAAACAGGTTAGGGCTCAGAGAAGAGGGAAGTGGGGGCAGTAAAAAGAAATGAGAAGAGAAGGAAGGGTAGGGGAAGGGGATTGGCTCAGAGAAGAGGGAATTGGAGGCAGTAAAAAAGGAGTGGGAAGGGTAGACTGGGCAGGGGATTGGCTCAATAAAGAGGAAAGTGGGGGCAGTAAAACGGGAATGGGAAGGGAAGGAAGGGTGAGCTGGGCAGGGGAGTGCCTCAAAAAAGAGGAAAATGGGGGCAGTAAAACAGGAATGGGAAGGAAGGGTAGGCAGGGCAGGGGAGTGGTTCAGAGAAGAGGGAATTGGGGGCAGTAAAATAGGGAAGGGAAGGAAGGGTAGACTGGGCAGGGGAGTGGCTCAGGGAAGTGGGGGCAGTAAAACAGGAATGGGAAGGGCAGACTGGTAAAAGGAGTGTCTCAGAGAATAGTAAAAAGTGGCGGCAGTAAAATGGGATGGGAAGGAAGAGTAGAATGGATGGGGGGGGGGGGGTGGCTCAGGTCCTCACTAGGGATGAGCTGGGTGTTTGAGTCGAACACATGTTCGACTCGAACACCGGCTGTTCGCCCGTTCGGCGAAGCCAAAATTTTGTGGACCATGCGCGCCATATTCATGTGGCGCTCATGGCCCACAATGCACTGCACCATCGCAGTGCATTGCTGGCTGATGATTGACCAAGCGTGCACTGTGACCCCGCATGCTTGGCCAATCACAGCGCCGGCAGCGAGGAGAGTACACGCCACACACTATATAAGGCCGCCTGCGCGGCGGCCTTGTGTAGTGTGTTGCGGCGTTCAGAGAGAGAGAAGGATAAGCAGGGACAGTGTCTTCTTTTCTTGTGAACTTAGCACAGTTAGAGTTGGTGTATTGTGCCTCCTGCACAGTATAGACCTGAAGCTACCCCCAATTGCTGGTGTTGTTCTGTTCCTATACCACAAACAGCTGCAGCAGTTGCAGTGGGTGTATTGAGCCTCCTGCACTGTATACACCTGAAGCTACCCCCAATTGCTGGTGTTGTTCTGTTTCTATACCACAGGCATCTGCAGCAGATACAGTCGGTGTATTGTGCCACCTGCACAGTATACACCTGAAGCTGCCCCAATTGCTCGTGTTCTTCAGATCCTATACCACAGGCAGGCAGCTGCAGTAATTACAGTCCGTGTACTGTGTCATCTGCTCAGTGTGCACCTAAAGCTACCCCAATTGCTGGTGTTCTCATCTCCCTGCAGGCCATTAGTATGTCTGGAAGGCCAACAAGGAGAGGCAGACAGTCACAAGCCAATAAAAGAGGGCAAGCAGGCTCTGTGTCTAGAGGCAACAGTGCTGGTCGTGGACACGGTGTATCCTCATCAGCACGTGGCCATGGGACACGCTTGTCCTTCATTTCGGAAGCTGGACGTGTTGAGCCTCAACATGCCGAAGATTTGGTAGAGTGGATGACCAAGCCCTCCTCATGCTCCTCATTCTCTCTCACCCAGGCTACTGGCAAAGCAGCTGCCAATGTGTCCTCTTCCCTCGTCTCAATGTCATCAGTCACTCCTTCCACCATGTCCTCCTGAGGAGTCCCCTGAACTGTTTAACCACAGTGTTGGGTACATGCTCCAGGAGGATGCCCAGCGTTTTGAAGGCTCTGATGATGATACCCAGCTAGAGGAAGGCGCAGTAGCATGAGCCCAGAGAGAGGGGATGCCCAAGAAGGACAGCAATTTGGCAGTCATGTTCCACCAGTTGCAGCATACTGCCAGGTTTGCTCCAGTGATGAAGAGGAAGGGGATGATGAGGTCACTGGCTCCACGTGGGTGCATGGTAGGAGAGAGGAGGAGGAGGAGGAGTAGGAGGCACATCTCCAATTAGGCAGGATGCCCTCCTGGGGCCAGCTTAAGGGCAACACACCGACTGAATCACACCGCAGAGCTCCGCCTGTGCAGAGCGCTGCCTCTGCGCGTTATTCCAAAAGTTCTTTGGTGTGGGCCTTTTTTGAGATGAGTGCATCAGATCGCACCGCTGCTATTTGCAACATATGTCTCAAGCGTATCTCGTGTGGCCAAAACATCAGCCACTTGAGCACCACATGCTTGACCAGACATATGTTGACCTGCCATACAGCTCGTTGGCAAGCGTACCTTAAAGACCCACACCAAAGAACAAAGCGGACCTCTCCTTGCTCCTCATCAGCTGGGATCTCCAACCCCACTATTCCTTTAGTCCTCTCTGAAACCTGCACTGAGAGGAATGAAGGTGTAGAATTAGGTGTGTCACAGCCAAGTACTTCCGGGCACTCTGCTAGCAGTACACCCACGTCCGATTATAGCAGGCAAATGTCCCTGCCCCAGCTGCTGGATTGTCAAAAGAAGTTCACTCCCAGCCATCCACATGCCCAGCGGTTGAATGCTAGCTTGGCTAAATTTCTAGCACTTCAACTGCTGCCTTTTCAGTTGGTAGACTCGGCCCCCTTCCGTGAGTTTGTGTAATGTGCGGTTCCTCAGTGGCAGGTTCCCAAACGCCACTTTTTCTCACAGAAGGCGATTTTGGCTCTCTACTGCCATGTGGAAGGCAATGTCCTTGCCTCTCTGGACAGGGAGGTCTAGCGCCCACCAAGAGTCACTTTCAGGCCTTACAGTGTTAACTTGTGGCAACACCAACACCTTAGGGCCAAATTTCTGCACCGCATATAGGGCAGGCCCCTTACAAACGTCTCCTACTTGCAAACGGAAGGAGACAGCAGCAAGTGAGATGAAAAAAGATGGACGGCCCAAAAAATTATACAGGGGTGATAACCCTTCCCTATGTTTTCCAAAAAGCTTAAAAATAGATTTTTTGACTGGAGCTACACTTTAAAAATTTACCAGTTCAAAATTACAAACAGATTCTACTTAACACAACAAACCTACACAGTCCCTGTCTTGTTTGCACCGCCTGTATACTGCTGTTCTGAGTATATAGGGCCTGGGGGCACCACGCCTTTCCTTTTTTTAATTTGTGTACAGGGTTCCCCTTAATATATGTACAAGACCCAAAGGGGCTGGTAATGGGCAGAGGGGGGCTACCCATGACATTTTTCTCAATATTTTCATCCATATTGCCGGAACCAGACATTACATTAAAACCGCAAGCAGTTTTAAATGACTTTTTTTCAGTTAAATGTCATTTTGTACAGGGACTGTTCTAAACACGGGAAACACGTGGCACTTCACAGGCATACTATAGACACCCCCCAGGCATGATATTTAAAGGAATATTTCACTTTTTTTTTTCACTTTAAGTGTCATTAAAATCAGTGCTCCCGAAAAAACGGCCGTTTTTTTTTTTTTTTAAGTTTTATTTATTAATTTGTTAACATAACAGGTACATACAAGACCCAAAGGGCCACACAAAAAATAAATAAAATAAAAATAAAACTATTTACATCTCTTCAGCAGTGACTCCTCCGCCTTCCAACCCTCGCTCAGGGGAAAATAAGAACAACCATAACAAATCAAAATAATAATAATGAGACCTTTTCCCAACAGTCAATGGTACATTCACTTATGTCGGATAATTACATACATGTTAAAACGCCCCTCTCAGGTGCATACTATTATGTATCACACAGTCCGCCACCGTGGTTCCACTATTCATCCAACCGCCCCACACCCTATCAAATTTTTGTGGTATGCCCCTGCTACTGTATGTAGCCTTGTATAAGGGTGCAGCCTTATTAACCAAACCCTTCCACGCTGATACCGCTGGAGGATTAGGCTTTTTCCATGATAACACTATCATTTTCCTAGCGTAATAGATTAGGATCGTCAGCAAGGTACGAGTTACTCTCTTTGGGGCTAGATTGTCCACCAGTCCCAAAAGGCACACCTCTATTGTAGGCTGTATAGGAATAGCTGTTACTTCTGCTGTACATTCCGTGACTCCCTTCCAAAATACTTGAATGTTCGAGCAATTCCAAAATATGTGCATGAAATCGGCAGTGAGGGAACTGCACCACCAGCAACCAGGTGAATGGGCAGGGAACATCTTAGCCAATCTAGCTGGAGTAAGATATATGCGATGCAGGAATTTAAATTGTATGAGTTGGTCTCTAGTAGAGACCAATCGAGTAACGTTGATACATCATCCCAGTCATCCTCATCCATCTGGGTGAACACCTCCCAAAACGGAGTTTAAAAAAAAAATTTTGCATTGATCCATGTCCCCTGGGGCAGGAGTTGGGGTCCCAAACCCTTTTTAGGACAGCATCTTCCATATTAGCCTTTAAAATTAGCACTTTTGATTTCTAACGTTCGAGTCCCATAGACTTCAATGGGGTTCTAAAGTTCGTACGAATTTTAAGTCTGTTCGAAGGTTCTGGTGCCAACCAAAACCGGGGGGTGTCCGGCTCATCCCTAGTCCTCACCCCCAAGGGACTTTTCTGAAGATGATGAAAAACCAATCTAGTAGAACAGTTGTCATGGAATTTTTCTAAAGAGAGGATGTAAGGTCCTACGTGGCCTTAAAGTGGTTGTAAACCCTTACAAACCACTTTGACCTACAGGTAAGCCTAGATTAGGGCTTACCTGTAGGTCCAAGAAATATCTCCAAAACCTATACGGTTTTGGAGATATTTGCCCGAAGACGGGCACCGCTGTCTACGGCGCATGCGCCGTAGACAGCGGCGCGCAGGCGCACTGAGCGTGGCATCCTCTATAACGAAGATGCCGCGCGTGTCGGCTCCTGTGCGCATGCGCGGGAGTGACGTCATCGCGGCTTCGCCGAATGACAGCGGCGGAGCTGCGAGACCCCACCGAGAAGATGGATGCGGTGGACTACAGGGGACAGTGGCGACTTCGCTGGCTCCTGTGTCAGGTAAGTGACACATAATGGGCTACTATGCGATGCGATGTGATGCGATGCATAGTAGTCCATTATGCTTTACCTTTGCAGGGAATGAAAGAGGAAGTAAACTGATCAGGCCGCGTACACACGGGCGGACTGTCTGGCCAACTTAGTCCGCCGAAACACATTTCAGCGGACAGTCCGCTCGTGTGTGGGCTTCAGCTGACTTTTTCAGCGTGCAGTCTGGCGTACTAAGTATTTCGGATTTTTCGAAATTCTGTCCGTCATACTTTGGTTTCAGCGGACAATCCGCTCGTCAGTAGGCTAGTTCGACGGACTAAGAATGGCGCATGCTCAGAAAGGATTTACACGGCGGAAGGGTGTATTGCTGTGTATTGGACTTCCTATTTCTAGTCCCGTCGTACGTGCTGTACACGTCATCGCGCAAGCTTTCGACGGACTGTTTGTGCATCCGTGTGTGGTCAAGTCCGTTCATTCGAAAGTATGACGGACTGTCCGTCGGATTGTATGACGGACTAAGTAGGCCATACAGTCCGCCCGTGTGTACGCGGCCTCAGGGTTTACTTCCTCTTTAAAGTGGTTCTAAAGGCTGCATTTCATGCATGAAGGTAAAAATCCTTAAGTGTGCAGCTCTCCCAATACTTGTAAACCACTGAATGATTATTTTTTCCAAATAACATTTTATTGAAAATATCAAACATCGTCTGAAAATAGCCTGAGCATTGTGACACAAAAGCAATGCTGAGACACACAATCAGCTTATACATATTTTGGTGTCATTACACAACAGTCTAGTTGGAGAATACACAAGCTCAGCGTACTATGAGAGCTATCGATACGCAATGACATTCCGCCACCTCTGCTCTCCGGGCTACAGAGGGGCTGGATAGCCAAAGAAACAGAGGACAAGACATATAGAGTAGAAAGAAAAAGGAGAGGATGGAAGAATAAGAAGAGGGGAATGTAGGGGAAGGGAGCGGGGGTCCATCTCTCGGCTCATGGTGGGTCCTCATGGCGATGCCATTCCTCCCAAACCTTGTTATGCACCTCCAGCCTATCCTGTAACCTGGCCGTCATTTTTTCCATATTTTCTACATCTTTTATTCTAGCATATAGGTCCTCTTGGGAGGGGGGGGGGGGCTGTCTCTTCCAGTGGAGGGCAATCAGGCATCTAGTGGCCGTGAGTATGTATCTTAACAATTTTTTGGAGGGTTTAGGAATCCGCAGAGGCGACACTCCTAGTAGGAAAAATTTCAGGGACAGAGGGATCGAAACCCCCAGGAGGCGGGATAGCAGGAGCTGGGTTTCAGTCCAAAACTGAACAATTTTAGGGCAGCTCCAATAAACATGGAGCAGAGTGCCCTTGTCTCCCAGACAACGCCAGCATCTGTCTGAGCTTGAAGGGTATATATCATGGAGCACACTTGGCGTCAGGTACCAGAAATATAGAATTTTGTACGCGTTTTCTTTGTATAGAGTACAATATGAGCTCTTGGCTGCCTGGGACCAAATCAGCTGCCAGGTTGCCTCCGGGATCTCCTCTCCCAGCACCCTCTCCCGACGGAGCATATATGCATGTTTGCCCTGGGTAGCAATAGAGTAAGGAATTGAGCAACCGGTAGATATCAGGCCCCGGCGTGCCGATCCTTCTAATATGATGCTCTCGAAGGGGGATGGCACCGAGAACTGGAGATCCGAGGGTATGGATTGAGCATAATGGCTTATTTGCAGATAGCCATAGAAAACCTGGCGAGGTAAGTCATACTTCGTTTGAAGTTGGGTGAAGGACAGCATTTTGCGGGATCTGGGGTGACCAAAATGAAAGAGATCCCGTGTTGCCCAGGGAAGAGACATCTGACGCGCAAGTCCAGCAGGCAGTTCAGGATTGTAGAGAAAGGAGATTAGGGGCGATTTTTTCCGAGCCAATGTTATGTTTCCGCGGCAGCGTGCGCCAGAGTGATTTGAGCAATGCCACACTGAATGATGATTTAACCGCGCTCTCACTCCCACAAATTTATAATCATATACATAAAGCGCACATTCTCCAGTAAAATGTGTTCAAAACAATCAATATAATTATAATGTCCTCCTTTAAAAAGTTAAAAGTGAATCCAAAAGACACCACGGGACCACAGTAACTCCACACCAACAGTGATTATCAGTGCCTCCTCTTCACTGACATATCGGCACGCGGCTCACTCACCGGAACCTTTTGACCCCCATTACAGGTAGTCGCAAACAGCATTCGGTATCTGGGGATCCACTTGCATCATCCACTGCTTTATATCTTAAGGGAACATGTCACACCGGATCCTCGGTATCGGCGCTCCTGCACCTTCAAATTCTCATAACAGAACTTCGCTCAGAGAGGGCGGTAAAAGGAAAAAACCTCTCATGGTGCAGTATATCCAAATTTTATTAAAAGAATGTTAAAATCACATTTACAATGTTGCAAGATGTTTCACAGCATTCAATCGGCTTGGGAACGCCAGTTTGCACTCCGCCTGTGTTCCAAAATGGCGGAAGTGACGTGTCCCGATAGTCCCACCCTAAGTGATTATCAGGACACGTCATTTACGCCGTTTTGGAAGGTAAAATGCCTAACAATAAAGTATTTCTATCATTTACCCCATATAATCTCTACGGCCCTTATTCCCATATCCATGATATACAATTATGTAATATGTAATCCTTTTATATTGCAGGGTTTCCATCGGATCAGAGGAACGGAGACAAGGAATTTGTAATCAGAAGAGCCGCCACAAACCGCGTGCTGAATGTCCTGAGACACTGGGTGTCCAAACACGCTCAGGTAATCGGCACTGGCAATCATTTGGCGTTTTGTATGATGTCATGTGATACATTTAACCTGATACAATGTTTTGCTATGATTTGATCCACTGTTGTGTTCTTAGTGATGTACACCAGGGGTTCTCAACCTCAGTCCTCAATTACCCCCAACAAGCCATGTTTTAGGAATTTCTCTTATGCCGCATACACACGAGTGGACTGTATGGCATACTTAGTCCGTCATACAATCCGACGGACAGTCCGTCGTACTTGCGACTGAACGGACTTGACCACACACGGATGCACAAACAGTCCGTCGAAAGCTTGCGCGATGACGTGTACAGCACGTACGACGGGACTAGAAATAGGAAGTCCAAGACACAGCAAAGCACCCTTCCGCCGTGTAAATCCTTTCTGGGCATGCGCCATTCTTAGTCCGTCGAACTAGCATACTGACGACCGTACTGTCCGCTGAAACCAAAGTACGACGGACAGAATTTCGAAAAAACCGAAATACTTAGTACGCCGGACTGCACGCTGAAAAAGTCCGCTGAAGCCCACACACGAGCGGATTGTCCGCTGAAATGTGTTTCGACGGACTAAGTACGCCATACAGTCCGCTCGTGTGTACGCGGCATTAGATAAAATAGCTGTCCAAAATACCAAGTCATTCACTCTGATTTAAAGTGGGGTGCCCCCTAAAAAAAAAATAAAAAAAAATGTAAAAGTCAGCAGCTTTAAATACTGCAGCTGCTGACTTTTAATAATCGGACACTTACCTGTCCCAGGGTCCAGCGATGCGGGGGAACGAAGCCTCCCCCCCTCGTTCTCCGCTCCGCTCGCGGCACCGTCATTCTTACTGTGGGCACCGGGCTGTGGCTTCACAGCCAGGCACCCACTGCGCATGAGCGAGCGGCGCAGGGCACCGTGATACACCACACAGTCATCTGGGACACGTGGCAGGTCCCAAATGACTGTGAGGGGAAGTGATGTCACCAGCCCGGGCAATGAAGAAGGCAGACTGCGAGGGACCCCCTAGCAACAGGTATTTAGAAGTGAGTAAAAAAAAAAAAAATTTCAATAATTTTTTTTTTTTTTTTAAGAATTTGAAACTATTTTTTGGGGGCAACACCACTTTAACCGGTTCCCGACCAGCGCACGATGATGTACGTCGACAGAATGGCACGGGCAGGCATAGTGGCGTACAGGTACGTCCAATCTTCAATGCCGCCCTGCCATCAGGAGCGCGCTGGTCGGGACCCCCATGAGTCCGGTCGCGGGACCCGCGGACTCGATCGCCGCGGGCATACCCGCGATCGTCTCACGGGACGGCTGAATGGAGGAAATGCCGTGTAAACAGCATTTCTCCATTCTGCCTAGCAACTAGTGACGCTGATCTCTGCTCCATGTGATTGGAGCAGAGATCAGTGTTCACTGAATAAAAGCCCAACCCCCCCACAGTTAGTAACACACCCCTAGGAACACTTAACCCCTACACTGCCACCCACTGGTTAACCCCTTCACTGCCAGTGTCATTTACACAGGAATCACTGCATTTATATAGCAGTGATTATTGTATAAATGACAATGGTCCCAAAAATGTGTCAAAAATGTCCGATGGGTCCCCCACAATGTCGCAGTCACAATAAAAATCGCTGATCGCCGCCATTACTAGTAAAAAAAATAATAATAATAAAAAATTATTAATAAAAATGCTATAAAACTATCTCTATTTTGTAAACGCTATAACTTTTGCGCAAACCAATCAATAATCGCTTATTGCGATTTTTTTTTACCAAAAATATGTAGAAGAATACGTATCGTCCTAAACTGAGGGAAAAAAATGTTTTTTTATATATTTTTGGGGGATATTTATTATAACAAAAAGTAAAAAATAATGCGTTTTTTTCAAAATTGTCGCTCTATTTTTGTTTATAGCGCAAAAAATAAAAACCGCAGGGGTGATCAAATACCACCAAAAGAAAGCTCTATTTGTGGGGAAAAAAGGACGTCAATTTTGTTTGGGAGTCACGTCGCACGACCGCGCAATTGTCAGTTAAAGCGACGCAGTGCCGAATCGCAAAAAGTGGTCTGGTCTTTGACCAGCAAAATGGTCCGGTCTGTAAGTGGTTAAACCACCTGTGCAAGATAAAGGAAACATGGCCTGTTGGGGGTACCTGAAGACACGGTTGAGACCCACTGGTGTACACTATGTGAGTGCGCACTTTTAAAGCATGACATGTTGGGTATCTATTTACTCAGCGTAACCTCATCTTACATATATTACGAAAAAATTGGGTTATATATTGTGCTTTGTCTTTTTAAATAAATTAAAGTGTATTTTTCTGATGCACTTTGACAATTGTGCGGTCATACAACACTGTACCCAAATGAAATTTTTATAATTTTTTTCCTCACAAATATAGCTTTCTTTTAGTGGTATTTGATCACCTCTGCGATTTTTTTTTTTTTATAAATTTTTTTTTTTTAAATGTAAAAAAACGAATTTTAAAAAAATATCGAATTCTTTTTTTTTTTTGTTATAAAATTTTAAAACCGGTAATTTTTGTCCGTCTTTGATGTACGCTGATGAAGCGACACTGATGGGCACCGATAGGTGGCAGTGATGGGCACTGATGGGTGGCAGTGATGGGCACTGATGGGTGGCAGTGATGGGCACTGGTCGATTACACTGATAGGCAGCACTTCTGGGTGGCACTGATTGGCACCATTGGTGGGCAATGATAGGTGGCACTTGTGGGCACTGTGAGGTGGCATAAATGAGGCATAATCGCCTCTTCCTCTTCGGGACTGATGTCCCTCTCCGATTAGCCGGTGATCAGCTTTTTTTTTCTCCTCCGTTGTCAGCGTGAGGAGGAAAAAAAAAAGGATCACGAGCTTTTGTTTTGATCATGTGATCAGCTGTCATTGGCTGACCGCTGATCACATGGTAAGGATCCGGGACCGATCGGTTATCACAGCGTGCGCCCTGTAGGGCGCACGCAGGGAGCGTGCACAGTCTTGTGACAGCCTCCCGGGAATTCAGATCCGCGCTGTGGCCGTCATTCGGCTATAGCGCGGATGTCAAATGGTTAACAAATTTCCAATAGCAGGTCCCTGTGATAGAAGAGGTATAATAGTCCTCTCGCTGGCAGTCGGCATCCCCTCCCCCTTCACTGCTTTCCAGTTCTGCAGCCTCTATAGGACCCTTTTGGCCTTGGACACCTCGGGAGTTATGGATGCCTGCGACCTACCCTGTGATTTTATTTTTTTGCTTCTCCAGCCTCTAAATCACTACAAGACCTGCAGTAATGTAAGAGTTGGAAGAAGGAGCCACAGCACACCGCAGGGGACACAGGCATCCATTACTCCTGATGTGTCCAATGCCAAAGTATATTATAGAGCAGGGATGTGCAGTCAGGGGAGGCCAGGAACATAAAAAAAAAAAAAAGCGAGCTTCGAGGGTCACAGAGACCCAAATTTAGGTAGCCTAAGTCCTACCCAACCACTGGTAAAAATGTTGGGCTCCTCTGACCTATGGTTCCGGAGATATGGGGCTCCATGTGCAGCCTGTCAGAAGCTACATACAGAGTGGCCAACTGAGCTCAATGGACAGCTTGGAGCCTTGGACCAATGGTAAAGTACCATTGGCCCCAGCTGTTCAAAAAAAATGGTGCAGTGAAGGCACGCCTCTCACTGCGGTGTCATAGAAGGGGGCGTCTCTAAAAGACAAATGCTCCCTTCCAGCCCTCTAATCTACAAGGAGAAAATATGTGTTTGTGTGTGTGTGTAAGATTTACCCACAATCCCATGTTTTTCTCACACAGTTAATAGGGAGAATGAGAATCTGCTGCTGCTGGAAAGATACAAGCTAAATCATATCTTATCTTATACTATATGTTATAAGATAATAATTTATTATTTATCTATTTACTGTGAAAATACTGGTTGAAAGTTATAACTTCAAACTTCAGTAAATTGTCTCCTGCTTGAGTACAGATTTTGAAAATATAGTAAATTACCTTAAAAACAATTATTTGTATATTACTTTAATTAACCCCTTGCCACCCAGGCCAATTCTTACACTTCTCTTTTAAATGTAATAATCATTTTTTTCTATAAAATTACTCAAAACCCCCAAACGTTATTTAACCCTTTCATGACTAAGCCTATTTTTGGCATTTGGTGTTTACAAGTTAAAATCCATATTTTTTGCTAGAAAATTACTTGGACCCCCAAAAACATTATATATATATATATATATATATATATATATATATATATATATATATATATATAAAAATATATATATATAAAAAGTTATACAAACAATTCTTCAATATATATATGAGAATATCAGTATAAAAACAGCGCTTATTTAAAAAAAGTCCTTTATAGAAGTCGTAATATACGAAAAATCACTAGACAGTTCCAAATGTGCAGATAAAGTGTCTATAGTGATCTAATCAGCGTTGTAAGGTGATCAAAGTGCTGGCAAACTTTCTTCCACCATAAACCGGGAGTGCTTCACCACATGCGATGCATACCCCCCTCGGGGGTTAAACTCACCAGACACTGCTGATAAGGTAAGCCTTAAGGAGTAGTCACTTCATTGGATATAGTAGTATTCATATATATTCCCCTTTAGCGTTGCAGTCCCAAGCAGTCCTCCAAGTTTATCATAAAAATGAAACAGAGTGTGCACATAGCATAATACTGTTTTATTTTTTAAAAAGTTTCACACACATCTATAAAATCACCCACTTCAATATATGCGTACATTAACATAGAGCAACATCAGCGTTATAAAAACGTGTACTTCACCGAATTTTCGATCCCAGATTCATTCACCAGTGTTTCCCTGTGTACACTGGGTATCACTTCCTGGTCCGTGGTTAGCGGTGGAGCGCACACCTCACTTCCGGTAGCGTCGTGTAGGCCACGCCTGGCGCGTTTCGTCACTTCCGACTTCGCCCTCGGTTGAAGTCGGAAGTGACGAAACGCGTCAGGGCGTGGCCTACACGACGCTACCGGAAGTGAGGTGTGCGCTCCACCGCTAACCACGGACCAGGAAGTGATACCCAGTGTACACAGGGAAACACTGGTGAATGATTCTGGGATCGAAAATTCGGTGAAGTACACGTTTTTATAACGCTGATGTTGCTCTATGTTAATGTACGCATATATTGAAGTGGGTGATTTTATAGATGTGTGTGAAACTTTTTAAAAAATAAAACAGTATTATGCTATGTGCACACTCTGTTTCATTTTTATGATAAACTTGGAGGACTGCTTGGGACTGCAACGCTAAAGGGGAATATATATGAATACTACTATATCCAATGAAGTGACTACTCCTTAAGGCTTACCTTATCAGCAGTGTCTGGTGAGTTTAACCCCCGAGGGGGGTATGCATCGCATGTGGTAAAGCACTCCCGGTTTATGGTGGAAGAAAGTTTGCCAGCACTTTGATCACCTTACAACGCTGATTAGATCACTATAGACACTTTATCTGCACATTTGGAACTGTCTAGTGATTTTTCGTATATTACGACTTCTATAAAGGACTTTTTTTAAATAAGCGCTGTTTTTATACTGCTATTCTCATATATATATATATATTGAAGAATTGTTTGTATAACTTTTTTTATATACTTTTATTATAAAAAATTTTAATGGCTGCTATTATTGTCCGCACTGCTGGGCTTTAATATACTCAGCAGTTTTTATTAAGTATAGTGTGGTTCTGGCATTTATTATTTGTGCAGGTATCTGCATAAAGATAAGTGTATATGTGTTTGTGTATATATATGTGTGTATATATGTATATGTATGTATATATATATATATATATATATATATGTATATATATACTCTTTTATTCACATGTGTGCGTCCACTATTTAGGAGGGCTCATATACGTGAATATATATATATAATTTTGGCAGGTGTGTGAAGGTCCTAGTTTGGCGCAGAGAGGTATATGATAGGCCGTTTTAAAATATACCTGTTGTTATATATATATATATATATATATATATATATATATATATATATATATATATATATATATATATATATTTTTTTTTTTTTTTTAGCAGAGACTCTAGAGAATAAAACGGCGATTGTTGCAATATTTTATGTGACACTGTATTTGCGCAGCGGTGTTTTAAACGCAACTTTTTGGGAAAAGGGACACTTTCATGAATTAAAAAAAACAGTAAAATTAGCCCAATGTTTTTGCATAATGTGAAAGATAATGTTACACCGAGTAAATAGATACCAAACATGTCACACTTTATAATGACGACAAACTACGGTACCTAAAAATCTCCATAGGCGACGCTTTCAATTTTTTTTTACGGTCACCGAGTTAGAGTTACAGAGGAGGTCTAGTGCTAGAATTATTGCTCTCACTCTGACGATCGCGGCGATGCCTCACATGTGTTATTTGAACACTGTTTACATATATGCGGGCGCGACTTCCGTAGGCGTTTTCTTTGCTTCACGGGGACGGCGGCCGCTTTAAAAAAAAAAAAATGTTATTCTTTTTTTTTTTTAATTAATAAATGTTTTTAAAAAAAAATAAAACATTTTGATCACTTTTATTGCTGTCACAAGAAATGTAAACATCCTTTGTGACAGTAATAGGTGGTGACAGGTACTCTTTACACTTCAAAGTATTCAGATCGCCGTTTTCGGCGACTCTGAATACTGTATATATTTTTAAATCCGGCGCCATTGGCAGCCGAGTAAACGGGAAGTGGCGTCATGACGTCGCTTCCGTGTTTACTATTAGGAGACTGAAATGAAGCCGCCTACGGAAGGCGAGTACGCACATCTGGGGGTTAAATTGTTTTAGTAGACACCCTAGGGAATAAAATGGTTATAGTTGCAACTTTTTATGTTACACAGTATTTGCGCAGCAATTTTTTCAAACGCACTTTTTTTGGGGGGGGGGGGGGGGACTGTTTCATGAATATAAAAAAAAAAAAAACACTAAAGATGACCCATTTTTTTTGTATAATGTGAAAGATGATGTTATGCCAAGTAAATAGATACCAAACGTGTTGCGCTTTAAAATTGCGCACACTTGGGGAATAGCGCCAAACTTCAGTACTTATAAATCTCCATAGGAGACGCTTTACATTTTTTTTACAGGTTGCATGTTTAGAGTTAAAGAGGAGGTCTAGTGCTAGAATTATTGCTCTCGCTCTAACGATGGCGGCGTATGTAACCCGTGTGTATCTGGCTCTGATACTAGCCAATGCCTCACCAGCATCTGACCTCACCGCCCGTCCCTGTTATAGAGGTGCAAGTCACAGGAGCCACGGCTATATAGCTCTTCTCTTACAGGTGTCTTCCACTGGAATTTTATTTACATCTATTTGGTCATTTCCTCTAGCGTTCTCTAGAATTGTTACATTGTATCTCTTGTTACAAAGATGCGTGCATTTCCTATGCTCCTCAGCTCCATCTAGTGGCCATTATCTGGTATTTTGCTTATTCCCATAATAAAAGAACATTTGTTCAGAAAGAGAACGTAGCCTTTACAAAAATTGAAATAACACTCCTAAAGCCCCAGCCGTATAAACTTGAATTTAAGGAAGAAAGGTAGAGAGCCGGTGAAGGCTCTAAATCGGACTTTATAGGCAAGATGGACGAGAGTCTAGTAAAATTGATACTTTATTTAACAATGAATCATATCAGACACGTCAAGTAGAAAAAGGATTAAAAAACATACAATAAACACATGATGGTTGTAAATATATGGTGTGAACAGAAGGTTGACACCAAATGAACAGCAGTGAGCCCCTGTGCGTCAACACGTTTCGCTATTTTGCTTCATCAGGACACACTTGGGGATAGTTGAAAGGAACAGGTCTCACTATCTTGTCGACATAAGAGTATCTCCACATGGAGATCTCCCAGATGATCACCAGAGAATGGCAGTGTAGATAGGGAGGCAGATGCTAGCAACCGTGTATTGGACTGGTAGCGCAGAGGTATAGACATAAATATCACCTCATACACTTCACCGGGGATAGACTGTGGAAACCAGAATCATTGGGGGGAGGAAATAGAGGAAACGGAAAGTATCAATACCTTCCCGGGGGACACAATGAACCTGCTGCTACTGACGCCTTTTTGAGAGCACCATTGGAGTTCATAGAGCCAGACTTATTTGGGATAGATATAGGAGAGACTAATCATTTCAGTCTTAGAGGGACATATATATGTCCATGAGGATTAATATTTAGGTCCTTGATATTGTGGACTAAATTGAGTTGGAAAAGCTCTCTATTTTTACTCTCTGTTTCCTCTTTATCCTCTACGGTCTATGAAGTGTCTGAGGTGATATTTATGTCTATACCTCTGCGCTACTAGCTCAATACATGGTTACTAGCATTGATATAATCTGCCTCCCTATCTACACTGTGTTTCTCTAGTGATCATCTGGGAGATCTCCATGTGGGGGTTCCTTTCAACTATCCCCAAGCGTGTCCTGATGAAGCAAAATAGCGAAACGTGTTGACGCACAGGGGCTCACTGCTGTCCATTTGGTGTCAACCTTCTGTTCACACCATATATTTACGACCATCACGTGTTTATTGTATGTTTTTTTTTTTATATATTTTTCTACTTGACGTGTCTGATATGATTCATTGTTAATAAAGTATCAGTTTTACTAGACTCTCGTCCATCTTTCCTATAAAGTCCGCTTTAGAGTCTTCACCGGCTCTCTACCTTTCTTCCTTAAATTCAAGAACATAGCCTTAAGAACAATCGTTTTTTTTACCCAATTTGCACAGAGCAAATGCACATGAAGATTTACTGGATGAGCGGCTGTGTGAATTATTTTTTACAAATGCTCCCCGCAGGGTTGTCGGAAGCAGCTGTTTATCTTCCTTCTTATGCTTTAAAACGTAAGTGTATAAAAAGGTATTGCAGAACACATTGGTTACACTACTACAGCCGGAGTAATAAAATGTTATGTGTGCAAGGTTGAAGTAAAGCAAACGTTTCGATGTTCTGTTTGTGTTTCAGGATTTTGAGACAAATCTACAGCTAAAGAGTAAAGTGATCTGTTTCCTGGAGGAAGTCATCCACAACCCGGAGCTGCTGGCACAGGAGAGGAAGGCCGCCGCCAACATTATCCGGTGAGACCTTCACACGGAATCTGATGGTAATATAATACATGAACACTCCATGCTGGCCATCCTATATAAACCTGCAGTCTATAATGTGTAATGAAACTTACTACTACAGGCCTTATACTGTCTGTATGACATTATTCACAGTGCTGGTTACTTCTTAAAAAGAATTTCAGGTATGGATATTTTATACATTGTTCCAGCTCAGACCAACTATGTATATACCATACCTGCCGCTAATGCCGCTGGAAGCTGAAAATCACTGTAGTAGACACCACTACTACTACCACACCGCTACTACACCACTACTACTACCTCTCCACTACGCCACTACTACTACCTCTCCACCACACCGCTACTACACTACTACTACTACCTCTTTACCACACTGCTGCTACACCACTACTACTACCACACCGCTACTACACTACTACTACCTCTCCACACCGCTACTACACTCCTACTACTACCTCTTTACCACACTGCTGCTACACCACTACTACTACCGCTCTACTACACCGCTACTACACTACTACTACACTGCTACTGCGATGATCTCCACTAGCTTCCGGGTTTTATCTCTAGCGGAGGCCCTGCTCCATTATTGACACAGGAGGCCACTACTACCACACTGCTACTACACCACTACTACACTACTACTACCTCTCCACCACACTAGTACTACACCACTACTACTACCTCTTTACCACACCGCTGCTACACCACTACTACTACCTCTCTACTACACCGCTACTACACCACTACTACACTGCTACTGCGGTGATCTCCACTAGCTTCCGGGTCTTATCTCTAGCGGAGGCCCTGCTCCATTATTGACACAGGAGGCCACTACTACCACACTGCTACTACACTACTACTACCTCTCCACCACACTAGTACTACACCACTACTACTACCTCTTTACCACACCGCTGCTACACCACTACTACTACCTCTCTACTACACCGCTACTACACCACTACTCCACTGCTACTGCGGTGATCTCCACTAGCTTCCGGGTCTTATCTCTAGCGGAGGCCCTGCTCCATTATTGACACAGGAGGCCACTACTACCACACTGCTACTACACCACTACTACACTACTACTACCTCTCCACCACAGTAGTACTACACCACTACTACTACCTCTCCACCACACCGCTACTACACTACTACTACTACCTCTTTACCACACTGCTGCTACACCGCTTCTACTACCACACCGCTACTACTACACTACTACCTCTCCACCACACTGGTACTACACCACTACTACTACCTCTTTACCACACTGCTGCTACACCACTACTACTACCTCTCTACTACTCCGCTACTACACCACTACTACACTGCTACTGCGATGATCTCCACTAGCTTCCGGGTCTTATCTCTAGCGGAGGCCCTGCTCCATTATTGACACAGGAGGTCGCCCACTCTGCTTAAGGACCATTCCCGGGAGAACCACTGTTCTCCCAGGAAACATAATAACATTCGGTATGAAGGCCCCGCACTACTGACCTCCTCCCAGTCTGTGACAATAGTGGGAAGCAGCCTCAGCCTCCGTTCCTCCTAAGCCACGCCCCCCCTGACACGGTGCACAGGGAGAAATGCGTCAGCTTCTCTTAGGAGGAGGTGAGGCCCCTTCCCACTATTATCACAGACTGGGCTGTCAGCAGTGCGGCGCCTTCGTACTGTACAGTAATGTTGCGCTGTATGATGTCACACAATGAATGGGAATAAATAGACTTATTATTGATACTTTATATCTTTAGCACATTGACACAGGAGGACCCCGGGGACAGCCAGGTCACCCTGGAAGAGATTGAGCATATGGTAAGTGACGCCAATACGTCATTCCAGTTCTCCCATATAGGTAACATGTCCTCTGACTTTTTTTTTTATTTTTTTTTTACCAAGACACATGTATATGGTCTATACACATGTATAGTGGTGTCAGCAGTCTGGTGTCTCATGAAAAGTCAAAAAATGCGTCGGGCCTGACCACAGACAAGAACTTTAGGATGGGGATGACAATTGTTGCCTATGCTGGGCTTCTTAACCCCTATGCGCCACACAGTACGTAAATATGCGGCCTCTTGGCGGGTGGGCTTTGGCGCTGAGCAGCGGCATATTTGCATTTGTACAGCTGTGCTGAGAGCCTGCGCACTCCCGGAAACAGTTACCGGAAAGCTCGCGATCGCCTGCTTGAGATCAGGGGCTTTTCTGATCATGTGACTGCCGTGACAGTGAATCGCAGAGGTCACATGATCCTAAACCCCGTCCTACCTCCTGGCCTCCTAAACCCCTTAAAGTGGTTGTATACCCCCTTTTTGAAATTTCTACCTACAGGTAAGCCTATATACCGGTGATGGCGAACCTTGGCATCCCAGGTGTTTTGGAACTACATTTCCCATGATTCTCTTGCACTCTGCAGTGTAGTTGAGCATCATGGGAAATGTAGTTCCAAAACATCTGGGGTGCCAAGGTTCACCATCACTGCTATATACCAATATAACTGGGTACTGACATTTATAGGTAAATTTGATCCGGGGAAAATCCGATTTGCCTCTCGGGGCATCAGGAAGGAATTTTTTCCCCTGCTTTAGTGAATTGGATCATGCTCTGCTGGGGTTTTTTGCCTTCCTCTGGATCAACTGTGGGTATAGAATTGAGTATATGGGATTGGATGATATTTTTATTTTTTTTTGTGGTTGAACTAGATGGACTTGTGTCTTTTTTCAACCTGACTAACTATGTAACTATGTATTGAAAAAAGTACTCCGACAGGGATCTGTTCAAATAATATACAATACTGGTACCAACATCCCAAAAGGAAATATAAACACAAAAAAGTTTGGAGGTAAGGGACTTTTGCGGCACCAAATATTGAAAGAAAGATAAGAAAAGGTGTTCTAAAAAAATATACAAATGTATTTCATATACATTACACAAAATATAAAAAAAAATAGTCAAACATTTAATACAATTCCCTATGGTCTATAATTGACACCTATTGCCTAAACGCAGGTGACATTCTCTTTAAAGACCAAAAGAGTTTCCATCCCAGTACGTTCAAAACATGTTTCGCCATGATCGGCTTCTTCAGGAACAAGGAAGTAGAGATATTCATATCACAGAACAGCAAATATGTTACTCTTTAACCACTTCCCGACCAGCGCACGACGATATACGTCGACAGAATGGCACGGGCAGGCATATTGGCATAAAGGTACATCCAATATTCAATGCCGCCCTGCCAGCGGCGCGCTCCCGCGCTGGTCGGGACCCCCGTGAGTCCGGTCGCGGGACCCGCGGACTCGATCGCCGCGGGCATCCCCGCGATCGTCTCACGGGGCGGCTGAATGGAGGAAATGCCGTGTAAACAGCATTTCTCCATTCTGCCTAGCAACTAGTGACGCTGATCTCTACTCCATGTGATTGGAGCAGAGATCAGTGTTCACTAAATGAAAGCCCAACCCCCCCACAGTTAGTAACATGCCCCTAGGAACACTTAACCCCTACACTGCCACCCACTGGTTAACCCCTTCACTGCCAGTGTCATTTACACAGGAATCACTGCATTTATATAGCAGTGATTACTGTATAAATGACAATGGTCCCAAAAATGTGTCAAAAATGTCCGATGGGTCCCCCACAATGTCGCAGTCACAATAAAAATCGCTGATCGCCGCCATTACTAGTTTAAAAAAAAATTTAAATTTTTTAATAAAAATGCTATAAAACTATCCCTATTTTGTAAACGCTATAACTTTTGCGCAAACCAATCAATAATCGCTTATTGCGATTTTTTTACCAAAAATATGTAGAAGAATACGTATCGGCCTAAATTGAGGCAAAAAAATGTTTTTTATATATTTTTGGGGGATATTTATTATAACAAAAAGTAAAAAATAATGCATTTTTTTTCAAAATTGTCGCTCTATTTTTGTTTATAGCGCAAAAAATAAAAGCCGCAGAGGTGATCAAATACCACCAAAAGAAAGCTCTATTTGTGGGGAAAAAAGGACGTCAATTTTGTTTGGGAGCCACGTCGCACGACCGCGCAATTGTCAGTTAAAGCGACGCAGTGCCAAATCGCAAAAAGTGGTCTGGTCTTTGACCAGCAAAATGGTCCGGTCTGCAAGTGGTTAAACTATACAAAAAAAGAAAAATCAATGCACAAGAAAAAAACGCATCAAAGTTACAAATTATTAATAAATAACAAAACAACAACCTGTGTAACTATGTAACCACAGTGATCAGTCACTGTGAAGCCCGCCCCTGTGTTTTTCTCTCTATGTGAATGGAGAGGAAAGATACAATGTATCTTTCTCTTTCCTTGCAGAGGGGAAAAAAAAAAGTATGTGTAAAAATAAAGAAATAATAAAAAGTAAAGAAAACAAAACCTAGATCAAGGCTTGCCAGGATTAGTGTTTGGGTCAAAGTTCATAATATTTTGGGCAGGATCTTTTTTTTTTTTATATATATATATTGGCATCAGTGTGTTTTAAGTAGAAAAAAAAAAAAAAAAAAAAGCAAAATGCGCACTATTGTTTCTGGGCTGTACTACGGGTACAAACAACAACTAACACACACACATACGTGGTATCCCTGCGAACGTCAGGAGCGGGAGAATTTATTTTGAGTTGTTTTTTGGTGGTAAGTTATAGAAGTAACATGAAATATACAGGTACATTTAACGACTTAAGGCCCGGAAAGGATTTGCCCCCTTCATGACCAGGCCATTTTTTGCGATACGGCACTGCGTCGCTTTAACTGATAATTGCGCGGGCCATGCGACGTTGTACCCTAACAGGATTGGTGTCCTTTCCCCCCCCCCCCACAAATAGATTATTTTGCTGGTATTTTATCACCTCTGCGTTTTTTAGTTTTTGCGCTATAAACAAAAAAGAGCGTCAATTTTGAAAAAAAAATTAACTATTTTTTACTTTTTGATATAATAAATATTCAATCAAATGTAAAAAAACAAATTTCTTCCTCAGTTTAGGCCGATAAGTATTCTTCATATTTTTGGTAAAAAAAATGCAATAAGCGTATATTGATTGATTTGCGCAAAAGTTATAGCATCTACAAAATAGAGGATACCGACCGGACACTTTTTACACTTTTTTTGGGACTATTAACATTTATACAGTGATCAGAGCTATAAATAGCCACTGATTACTGTATAAATGTCACTGGCAGAGAAGGGGTTAACATGGGGGGGGCAATCAAGGGGTTAAGTATTCCCTAGGGAGGTGTTTCTAACTGGGGGGGAGGGGACTGACTGGGAGTACAGAGAGATTGCTGTTTCTGATCATTAGGAACAGCAGATCTCTCTCTCCTCCCCTGTCGGAACAGGGATCTGTTTGTTTACATTGACAGATCCCCCTCTTAAATAAAAAGACTTTAAATATTATTTGTTAAAGTGGTTCTAAAGCCTACATACATTTCTTTTGCAGACTGAATCTGAATGGGAGGGTCTGGTTCATTATTATCACCTGATGTACCCTGTGAAAAAAAAAGCTGCAGGGTCTGCATCCCTTTAGTAATTACTCCTTGGGGACTGTTTCACCAAACTGAAATTCCTATTGCAGAGGGTGCCTAAAATTTTACCTGTATCTTAGTGCATCCCCTGCAATAGGAATTTCAGTTTTGATGGTTTTTCTTTATGCATATTTATTAGATGAATGAATGAGAGATTTTGACTCTGGTGGTATAGACTGGAACATCGTCTTATGATTGTGCTTTGTGCAGGTTTTAGGGACTCCGGTGGATCCCTTTGACTCCCTCTCGGCTCTGGAAAGTGCAGAACAGCTGACATTATTGGACCATCTGATCTTCAAGCAGATTCCCTATGAGTAAGTCTCTTCCGATGTGGCCTGTGCTGACCTGCACAGTTTTGGATGTTGTAGGGTTGGGTTAGAACCCCAGTGAAGTTTTTATTGCTATATGCTCCCCTGATCAGTAGAGCTGCCCTTTCTCCTGGTGACCATTGTCACTGAGACAGAAAATTTATATTTTAGTGATCTATTTATAAAAAGAAAAAAAAATTGCAAAGCCATTCGCCCAATGAAGTTGCATGTACAGTACATTTGTTCTGTGCCCATTGGACAAAAACAAATGTTCTTTAGGCAATTTTTTAATGGACTGTGGTGGAATACCGCACTATGGCCTCTAGATGGTGCTGAGGAGCATAGGAAATACATAGGTCTTTTTTTTTTTTTTTTTTTAGATACAGTGTAACAATTATGGAGAACACTGTAGTGAATTAGAAAATAAATGTAACCTGTTTGTTTGGCTCTGAACCCAGCTGCTATAATCACCTAGGCGAGGATGGCATTTCACTCGCCTTCCGCTGCCTCGTGGGATACGGACGTCCTATATCCCAGGAGGCATTCTATGAATGGGGGAAGTAAACAGATTTTGTGCATGTGCAGACCGATATCTGGTAGTGTATTGTTCTATGAACAGAGGATGGTAATGACTCTTGGGATATATGATGTTGATATGATAGTAGGACTTACTATCCTCTGTTTGTAGACCATGGGTGTCAAACTCAATTTCATTGAGGGCTGCATCAGCAATAAGGTTGCCCTCAAAGGGCCAGTTGTATCTGGGGTGCGCTACATACAGAGTGCAGAGTTCAGGGGTGCGCTACGTACAGAGTACAGGGGTGCGCTACGTACAGGGTTCAGGGGTGCGCTACGTACAGGGTTCAGGGGTGCGCTACATACAGGTTTCAGGGGTGCGCTACGTGCAGGTTTCAGGGGTGCGCTACGTGCAGGTTTCAGGGGTGCGCTGCGTGCAGGTTTCAGGGGTGTGCTACGTGCAGGTTTCAGGGGGGCGCTACATGCAGGTTTCAGGGGGGCGCTACGTGCAGGTTTCAGGGGTGCGCTACGTGCAGGTTTCAGGGGTGCACTACGTGCAGGATCCAGGGGTGCGCTACGTACAGGGTTCAGGGGTGCGCTACGTACAGGGTTCAGGGGTGCGCTACATACAGGTTTCAGGGGTGCGCTACGTGCAGGTTTCAGGGGTGCGCTGCGTGCAGGTTTCAGGGGTGTGCTACGTGCAGGTTTCAGGGGTGTGCTACGTGCAGGTTTCAGGGGGGCGCTACATGCAGGTTTCAGGGGGGCGCTACGTGCAGGTTTCAGGGGTGCGCTACGTGCAGGGTCCAGGGGTGCGCTACTTACAGGGTTCAGGAGTGCGCCACGTACAGAGTGCAGGGTTCAGGAGTGCGCTACAAACCCAAGAGTTCCGCCACATTCCGGCTGCAAAACTGGGTGTGAGGGCCACATGACCAGGCTTGGTGGACCAGATTCAGGGTTTGACATATGAGCTGTGATCATCATTGGGGAAGGGAACTGGCTGAAGAAGCTAAAACATACAGTTGGTTACCCGTGATGCAAACAAGGTGGCGGTGGTGTGGTCCAGGAGCTGTACTGTTACACTGGGATTAGAGAGGAGGACCGCACTGGATCCACTGGGCGTGTTATTACTGCACAAGAGGACCACCTAAGGTAAGGGGTGGCAAGAAAATATTTGTGTGGGAGGGCGACATTTGTCTGAATACCTGAAAAGGGTGACTATAGCTCCATCTTTTTTATTTTTTTTCTACAGGGAGTTTTTTGGTCAGGGGTGGATGAAAACTGACAAAAATGAGAGAACTCCGTATATAATGAGCACAAGCAAACACTTCAACCATGTAAGTCATTGGTGGAGCAAAATCAACATCATAGTACGAGTTCAGTTCTTGATGGTAACGGGTTTGCTTTAAAGTTGGTTGTAAACTTTTCCATATACCCAGTGAAGTGACTGGACCCATGTGATGCACAGAAATGAAACAAATCCTCCTACATAAGTTGAAACTGTTTATCTGCAGTTTTCTCCTCCTATATAGCCATTCAAAGTCCAGAATTTTTTACAGTTTGTCTGAGCCTTCAGAAAGCAAGGGGGGCAGGGAGTTAAAGTTTGAGGCCGCGTACACACGCGGGGACTGTTCGCTCAACTTTGTCCGTCAAACAGTTTCAGCGAACAGTCCGCTCAAAATTAGCATGGACGGACTTGCCCACACACGACGAACGAACAGTTTGCTGAAACCGTGCGCGATGACGTGAACGGCACGTACGACGGGACGGAAAATACAACGTCCTATACACTGCATTATAACTTTCGGCGTGTAAATCCTTTCTGAGCATGCGCGGAACTTAGTTTGACGAACAAGCCTACACACGAGGGGACTGTTCGCTGAAACCAAGTTTCAGCGGACAGTTTTTCGGAAATTCCGAAAAACTTTGTTCAGCAAACTGTTCGCTGAAACTGTCCGCTGAAAGCCCACACACGGGCGGACTGTCCGCCGAAACACTGTTCAGCGGACAAAGTTGGGCGAACAGTCCCCGCGTGTGTACGCGGCCTCACTCTGCACAAATCAGTGAGAGCTGAATACAGGGAAGGAACACACCCCTCTTCAGTCAGCACACAGGAACAGAGCTGAGGCTGTCAATCACAGGTTGTGTGCTGGAGCTCCTTCCACTGTCACCTTTTTTTTTTTTTTTCTTGATGTCAGGAAAATGTGTTAGAAGGGACTCATGGAGAGAGAAGAGGAAGGAGGCGGCAGACAGAAAAGACACTTGGTGCTCTGGATTGAGACAAGTACATACTATAGAGGGATGTGCTTTGTTCATATTTCATATCTGAGGTTTACAACCACTTTAAGGATCTTCCACAGGACTCGTTGGAGATGAGCTGCTACAATGGTAGTTCTCCTTGATTTTGGTGGGATGTATGTAGCCATTCTTGTCTTTTTTTTTCCTTTTTTTTTTTATGGAAATTTAATTTGAGTGTATCTAAAGAGTTAGTATATACTCAACCCTGGCTGTTACTCCCCTTTATTTACCAGCTGAATGGTCATAATATATCTTGTAAAGAATATGGTAATGTACCTAATTGTACAGTACAAGATACAAGCAAGCAAAATCCCGTAGACAGTTGTGATGTCATGATAGGCAGCGGGAATGTATAATCCAGTAGACAGTTCTGACGTCAGGACAGACAGTGGGCATGTGTAATTCAGTAGACAGTTCTGACGTCAGGACAGACAGTGGGCATGTTTAATTCAGTAGACAGTTCTGAGGTCAGGATAGGCAGCGGGAATGTATAATCCAGTAGACAGTTCTGACGTCAGGACAGACAGTGGGCATGTGTAATTCAGTAGACAGTTCTGAGGTCAGGACAGCCAGTGGGCATGTGTAATCCAGTAGACAGTTCTGAGGTCAGGATAGGCAATGGGCATGTGTAATCCAGTTCTGAGGTCAGGACAGGCAGGGGGCATGTGTAATCCAGTAGAAAGTTCTGATATCAGGACAGGCAGCAGTCATGTATAATCCAGTAGAGTAGACAGTTCTGAGATCAGGACAGGCACTAGTGGGCATGTGTAATCCAGTAGACAGTTCTGAGGTCAGGACAGGCAGTGGGTATGTGTAATCCAGTAGACAGTTCTGAGGTCAGGACAGGCAGCGGGCATGTGTAATCCAGTAGACAGTTCTGAGGTCAGGACAGACAGCGGGCATGTGTAATCCAGTTGACAGTTCTGAGGTCCGGACAGACAGCAGGCATGTGTATTCCAATAGACAGTTCTGAGGTCAGGAAAGGCAGGAGGCATGTGTAATTCGGTAGACAGTTCTGAAGTCAGGACAGGCAGGAGGCATGTGTAATTCAGTAGACAGTTCTGAGGTCAGGACAGACAGTGGGCATGTGTAATTCAGTAGACAGTTCTGAGGTCAGGACAGACAGTGGGCATGTGTAATCCAGTAGACAGTTCTGAGGTCAGGATAGGCAGGAGGCATGTGTAATTCAGTAGACAGTTCTGAGGTCAGGATAGACAGTGGGCATGTATAATCCAGTAGACAGTTCTGAGATCAGGACAGGCAGCGGGTATGTATTATCCAGTAGACAGTTCTGAGGTCAGGACAGACAGCTGGCATGTGTAATCCAGTAGACAGTTCTGAGGTCAGGACTGACAGCAGGCATGTGTAATTCAGTAGACAGTTCTGAGGTCAGGACAGACAGTGGACATGTGTAATCCAGTAGACAGTTCTGAGGTCAGGACAGACAGTGGGCATGTGTAATCCAGTAGACAGTTCTGAGGTCAGGATAGGCAGGAGGCATGTGTAATTCAGTAGACAGTTCTGAGGTCAGGATAGACAGTGGGCATGTATAATCCAGTAGACCGTTCTGAGATCGGGACAGGCAGCGGGTATGTATAATCCAGTAGACAGTTCTGAGGTCAGGACAGACAGCTGGCATGTGTAATCCAGTAGACAGTTCTGAGGTCAGGACAGACAGTGGACACGTGTAATCCAGTAGACAGTTCTGAGGTCAGGATAGGCAGGAGGGATGTGTAATTCAGTAGACAGTTCTGAGGTCAGGATAGACAGTGGGCATGTATAATCCAGTAGACAGTTCTGAGGTCATGACAGACAGCTGGCATGTGTAATCCAGTAGACAGTTCTGAGGTCAGGACAGGCAGGAGGCATGTGTAATTCAGTAGACAGTTCTGAGGTCAGGACATACAGTGGGCATGTGTAATCCAGTAGACAGTTCTGAGGTCAGGATAGGCAGTGGGCATGTGTAATCCAGTTCTGAGGTCAGGACAGGCAGTGGGCATGTGTAATCCAGTTCTGAGGTCAGGACAGGCAGGAGGCATATGTAATCCAGTAGACAGTTCTGAGGTCAGGACAGGCAGGAGGCATGTGTAATTCAGTAGACAGTTCTGAGGTCAGAACAGGCAGGGGGCATATGTAATCCAGTAGACAGTTCTGAGGTCAGGACAGGCAGGAGGCATGTGTAATTCAGTAGACAGTTCTGAGGTCAGGACAGACAGTGGGCATGTGTAATTCAGTAGACAGTTCTGAGGTCAGGACAGACAGTGGGCATGTGTAATCCAGTAGACAGTTCTGAGGTCAGGACAGGCAGCGGGCATGTGTAATCCGTAGATTGTTATGAAGTCAGGGCAAGTAGTGAGTAATCCAAAAGAGTGGTCCGCGTGCAAAGCTGAGGTCAGCAATGAGGCAGACAAGGCACGGCAGGTAGGGAGCTATGTATTAGGTGCTATCACAAGCCCAGAGCTTGTGATGTTCAAATTGAGCGCCACGGTGGTGCGACCAATGATTGGCAGAGGAGGAAGGGCAGCCTGACTCAACCGCTACCTAGCAACTAGTACATTTGCTTTGCGAAGATGCGCCATCAGCGGCCAATCAGAGCAGGAGACACGCCAAGTGGGGAGAGGAAAGCAGATTCTTGCCGCAAAGGAGCAGCAGCCGCAGCTCTCCTATCAAGCCGGTAAGTCAAAAATCCTAATTTTCAGAATGTTTTACCCGGGGCCTAAATAAAGACTTTATACAGCGTGCAATCACTTTATAAAAGCCGGTACTGTGCTGTGTATTGATATCTCAGTATTTCTGTGCATCAGATGAGTAACCTGATTGCCACGGAGATCCTGCGGAATGAAGATCCGGCGGTGCGTGCATGTACAATTGAGAAGTGGGTGGCAGTGGCTGATATTTGTCGCTGTCTACACAATTATAACGCCGTTCTGGAGATTACATCATCACTAAATCGCAGTGCAATATTTCGCCTCAAGAGGACCTGGATTAAAGTGTCCAAACAGGTATGAAGAACCTAAACACCGGAGAACATGTGATACATTATTTATCTTTATTTCCTCTTTGTATGCCGCGGTCAGTGTTACATCGTCACGCTCTGATTGCAGATTTTTTTTTTTTTCAAATGCAGTGCTATAGTACTGTTAGTATATCAGAGGGTCCATGAGAGAGTTTACATCCGTGTTTTACTAAACTTGAGATGGCCAGAGACTGCGGACGTGATACAAGAGATGGTCAGAGACTGCAGACCTGATGCAAGAGATGCTCATAGACTGCAGACCTGATACATGACATGGTCAGAGACTGCAGACCTGATACAAGAGATGGTCAGAGACTGCAGACCTGATACATGAGATGGTCAGAGACTGCAGACCTGGTACAAGAGATGGGCAGACTGCGGACATGATACAAGAGATGGGCAGAGACTGCAGACCTGATACAAGAGATGGGCAGAGACTGCGGACATGATACAAGAGATGGGCAGAGACTGCGGACATGATACAAGAGATGGGCAGAGACTGCGGACATGATACAAGAGATGGGCAGAGACTGCAGACCTGATACATGAGATGGTCAGAGACTGCAGACCTGATACATGAGATGGTCAGAGACTGCAGACCTGATACAAGAGATGGGCAGAGACTGTGGACATGATACAAGAGATGGGCAGAGACTGCGGACCTGATACAAGAGATGGGCAGAGACTGCAGACCTGATACATGAGATGGTCAGAGACTGCAGACCTGATACATGAGATGGTCAGAGATTGCAGACCTGATACAAGAGATGGTCAGAGACTGCAGACCTGATGCAAGAGATGGGCAGAGACTGCAGACATGATACAAGAGATAATCGGAGACTGCGGACATGATACAAGAGATGGTCGGAGACTGCGGACATGATACAAGAGATGGTCGGAGACTGCGGACCTGATACAAGAGATGGTCGGAGACTGCGGACCTGATACAAGAGATGGTCGGAGACTGCGGACCTGATACAAGAGATGGTCGGAGACTGCGGACCTGATACAAGAGATGGTCGGAGACTGCGGACCTGATACAAGAGATGGTCAGAGACTGCAGACATGATACAAGAGATGGTCAGAGACTGCAGACATGATGCAAGAGATGGGCAGAGACTGCACACATAATACAAGAGTTGGGAAGAGACTGCAGACAGTCTCTGGCCATCTCTTGTATTATGTCTGCAGTCTCTGACCATTTCTTATATATCAGAGACTGCAGACCTGATACAAGAGATGGGCAGAGACTGCAGAAATGATACAAGAGATGGACAGAGACTGCAGACATGATACAAGAGATGGGCAGAGACTCTTCTTTAGGAGTTGTTGGAGACTGGGGGTATGCTTCAAGAGACAGTCTTAGACTAGGGACATATTACATGGGACTGTTAGAACTCACTACTATAACAGTGCGATGAATAAACACAGATTAGTGTCTGCAGGGGACTTGAGGACTGGGCACCAGGACTCTACATGGTCATTTTAAGGAGAGTCCAATTCAGTCAAGAATGTGACAGCCTTCTGCATAGGGCTCATGCTTGCTATGAATCTGGAGGCTTCCAGCATCATAGCAACCAATGACTCCCTATCTGGCCCCTTTCACCTGCCAGCCAGGAGATTTCCCGGCTGACCGCTAAAAGTAAACAATAGGCCAGGGATGCTGGCAAACATCATCAGTCAAATATGGCAGTGATCATACTTGGGCATCCATGGCAGTTTCCTGCACAAGACTTGTGGTTGCTGAGACACTAGTAGTTGCTGGCTTCTTAGTAACAGATGACTCATCCCAGCGCCATTCAGCTGCCGGCCGGGAGATTCCTTGGTCCACTGCTGAATGTAAACAAAGAGGCATGGGGATACTTGCTAAAGTAATTACCCAGATATGGGCTATATTTTGGTAATGACAGAAATCTTCCTGCCGGCAGCTGAAATGGGCGGGGATTGGTCACTAGTTGCTATGACGTTATTGGCTACACAGCCGATGGTATCTTAGCAGCCAGTGATGCTGTGCTACTGGAACTTAAAGGAGAAGTTTGGGATACTTGAGAAAACAAATACACATTGGCTTCCCAGCTGCAGCATCTGTCACACACTGGTTCTAAGACCGAGAACTGAGCAATCACATGACTCCTGATCGTTCAGTTCTTGGTAGGTCAGCTCTGAGCAGAGAGCGGTAACTTTCAGACGCCGCTTTCTGCTCTGCTCCTTCTGCACTCATTGGAGTTCCAGGATGGAGAGAAGGCGAGCGTAGTTGGCTTCAGCTGTCAGCTGCACGCTGAGAACCGGACTCGGCTGTAAATCCGGCAGCTGGGTGTATCCGGGACAATATTGTCAGGCTCCTTCCAGAGCGTGGAGCGGTCCTGTGACATTTTGACAGCAGCAAACCAAGCTATGTGTGTGAGCCACTCAGGCTGTATGGGAATCAAGTCCTGTGCCCACCGCTGTGAGTGCTTGCCGGGAAGGGAGCTCATCTATTCTCCAGGCAATGGTAGAGAGTGATAGGTGTCCCGGGAGTCACACATCAAGTCAAAGCCTACTGTGTTATAGTGAATGGCAATCTTAGCCTGGACCCCCGCCAGGCCACACCTCCAACGCATTTCACACCGTCCACCGGAGCTTTCTCATGAGGAGGGGGTCCAGGCTGAGACTGCCTTTCACTATTGCACAGCAGGCTTTGACTTGATGTGCGGCTCCCGGGACACCTATCACTCTCAACCATCAGCTGACATCAGACTTTAGCCCGCTGTCAGCTGATTCTGGGTCACGAGAGCAAAATGAAGTGCGCTCCTGTGACCCACAAGAGAATTCTTGGCCAAGAAAATGCTTTGGCCATACTTCTCCTTAAACGTGCACTGATATGTGATGTCCCAATAGCACAGCATCAGTGGTTGCTAAGATGCCATCGACCGTGCAGCCAACAACGTCCTAGCAACCAATGACTGACCCCAGCGGTCCAACCATTGACGCCTCCCTGTGCTTCACTTCTCTATGTTGACAGCTTACACTTTTTTAATATTTTCCCTATTTAGCTTTTTAATGACGCTTTACTTCTTCTCAGACAAAGGCCTTAATTGACCGGCTACAGAAGTTGGTGTCTTCAGAGGGGAGATTTAAAAACCTGAGAGAGGCCTTGAAGAAGTAAGTTTTCAGCATCAATGGCAATACATTGTGTGATTGTATGCAAATGTGTGTCTCTATTGACTGATCAATTTTTATTTTTATTTTTTTTAACTTAGAGCTATTTTATTGAAGAATTTCAAAGTATACGTAAAGTATAGTTGTAGAGCTGCATCATTGTGTTACATACTAAAGTGAACAATGATAACATGTAGTCCAATATACAGTATCGGATAAGAGTTCCATAGATCTATGTGTAGCCAATTGTAAGTCCGTTCCAGATGGGGAGGAGGTAATGGTACTAGGAGAGGAAAATAGAAGGCGGGATTGGGATTTTTAAGGTGCGGATTCATTTGAAAAATAGTAACAACTATAATATGTAAGAATTTTTTTATTTTAGAAAAAAAAAATTGTTAAAACACAACAATTGGCAAGTACAGATCAACAAGATTCTAAGGATACAGCATTATAAGATGGAGTTCCCAACATGTTTCACCCATACATCGGGGCTTCTTCAGGGGATGCTGTCCAACTAGAGGTACAAGCCTTCTTGGTCTCTTGAAATATTGGTTAAATCACTAAGAGGTCACAGGTGTCAATCTGCATCCAGAGAACCATAAGAAAAAGAGAAATGGAAGGCGCGCACACGCACTAGTGCATTACCAAAGATAATTTAATAATAAAAATGTTTTTATATGAAAGTGGGTACTCACAAAATGCAACTGACAAAAGGCCATAAAAACAATGCATGGACATGCACAGAACACGGGGTACAGCTAACTCGTTTTGGGGGCGCACCCCCTTCCTCAAAGCTAGGCAGGTCTGCTGGAACCCAGGGACACACATATGCTGTTGCTAAATGCCAGTCTTATTGATAAGTACTGGCGGTTTTAGACAGCATTCGCCCCTTGGTATTGAGTCCACTGCAGAACTTTGTTTTTTCGGTCCTTGAATACCCTCTATGGTCACCTTTAGCATATGGTTCTCTGGACGCAGATTGACACATGTGACCCCTTAGTGATTTAACCAATATTTCAAAAGACCAAGAAGGCTTGTACTGCTAAATGGACAGCATCCCCTGAAGAAGCCTGATATATGGGTGAAACATGTTGGGAACTCCATCTTATAATGCTGTATCCATAGAATCTTGTTGATCTGTACTTGCCAATTGTTGTTTTTTAACAATTTGTTTTTTATTTTATTTTTCTAAAATAAAAAATGTCATATATTATATTTGTTACTATTTTTAAAATTAACCTGCAAGTTAAAAATCCCAATCCCTCCTTCTATATTTAACTAATTAAGGGATGTGGTGCTATTATCAAATTGATTTGTCAGTCAACAAAAAACTTTCCTTTCACTAGGAGGTGAAAGTGGGTCGCGTTGGTACAGGTGAGGATAATATATAAGACGAGCGTAGGAATGTGGAGTGGGAAGAGTAATCCATGTTAATAAAATGGTATGGAGTTAGTAGAATAAGGAGGTAATATCCAGATGATTGTACTTGAGCCAGGGAGCCCAGTCCTTTTGGAATTTAGGTAGGTTTAGGCTTGCCTTGGCAAACATGAGCTCCCAATTGTAGGTGTTGATGGAGAGTGTGACAGACCTAGCCGGGACACAGGCTTTTTGAGAGGACTGAATGCGAGCCTCTTGCCGACTGATTATGGGCCCTGGTTTATAAGGGGCACAGGGTGAATGAGAACCCCAATATAATCTGTGCTAGTCAGATTCAATGCTGTATATATGTATATCTAATGTGTGTTGCCTCATGCAACCTGTCTGTTGACTTGTCTAATGTAAATGAGTCGAGTCTAGTCTGGCTTGTAATAGTATTCCACACATTGTTGTTTGGGCTAATTAACCCTGTGTTGATGTTTATGGTAATGTTTATTGAATTGTTAGTGAGCTAGGAGCCGAAAAGTCTTATCACTCAGTCAACTAGTGTTGATTTAGATAATTAGCTCATGCTAATTAAGTTAGGTTTTAGTCTTCTACTGTATTATAAATACTTGGCATTTTGGTTCTAATAAATCAGTCCATGTTGAGCAGCTAAGCAAGTGTCGTCTTGTTTTGTGCTTGTGAGCGGTTGGAATATCTGATATCTATATTCAGACTTAGGAAGCGGTATACTGACGGAAGCACTCAATCGGAGTGTGGGATCGGTTCCGTCACAGAGAGTTTGAAAAATTAGTTGAGAGGTTAAAGATTCGCTGTTCCAGTTTCTTGATATCAAAAGTCTCGCTGTGATTAGGATATGGGTGAGAGTGACATGGTATTGAATGTCCCGAACCTCCAACCTCAGGCCTAGGAGAGCCAGTTCGGGTGTGATATTTGTGGAGTTGCCAGTAAGGTTGGTGAAGAGGGTTTGGACATTTTGCCATAAAGGGGAGAGTTTGGGGCAGGACCACCAGACATGGATATTCGATCCGACCTTGTCGCATTTCCTCCAGCAAGCAGCTGATTGGGAGGGTGAAAAATGGGCTAGTGTAGCCGGTGTTTGGTACCATTGGTGGAGCAGTTTTTGTGCCGAGTGTGATAGAAACTTTCAAGGTGAGGTGCCATGCTTGGTACCATGTTGTTAAGTTTGCCGAGAAGGTTAGCGTTTGTTCCCACTTTTCCATAACTGGTAATTGCTTATGGTTATGTGTGTTGCTAATCACTTTGTAGAAGAATGAGGATCCCTTAATAGGGGAAACAGGGTGTTCATAGGCTTTGATGATGTCAGTGGTGAGAACACTTTGATCGCTTCTAGGAGCAGCCGGCCGTAGCGGCCGGATCGTTTTTTGGGCAAACTGGGGGAAACGGTAAGCCCGAGAAACACCGCTCAGAATGGTTTCATGAGAAAGCCAAGCCGCCGGCTGCAAAAAACAATACCGGGGTTAGGGCTGATATCTTCAGCCATAATCCCCGAAAATCACTTGCAAACCCCAATGTATTGTAGTCGGCAAGTGGTTAAGGGTGGTATCTGCCTATTTCAGATACTCATCCAGCAGATCCAGAATTGTCCCGCTGAGGTCCTCTTTATAGCCCAGCCACAGCTCTGTCCTGCGCCATCATGTTCTTGCCGACGTCATGGAGGGGCCTTGCCGGCTCTTCCTGGTGACGCGCCAACAGGCCTGCAACCTCTTCCTTTCCTGAATGGAAGGCTATTACTCTTGGGATATGTGACGTGGATATCCCAGGAGGCACAGCGGGCAGTGTGCACGTCAATCGCCTAAGGCAAATGACGTGCATGGTAAGGCGGGGATGGACATTTTTGCTTTAAAAAAAAATAAAGATACAAAAAAATGTTTTAATTGGCGCGATAAGTATAGAGGATGGAAGTAGTGGAAGAGTGTAAAGGTTTCCCTTTAAGAGGCTGAGGGAATAAGGGTACTGGCTCCCACACACAGGGCCCCAGTGATTATGAATGGGGGGTTCTCCAGGTGAAGGGGGGGGGGGGGTGGAGGAATTGATCTTAGTTCACAATAGGTCATCTCGTGATCACACCTTTGTAGGATTACAGAAGTTTAGAGTCCATGGTTGTTGAAGAGTTATCAGTCCAAGAGGGCATCAAATCTGTGAGAACAATCCCTCTTTGCATAGGGTACAGTATCTATGTGTAGCGGTAGGTTAGAGTTCACCATTTTCTTCCAGCAAAAGAGATGGCGGGGCTGTTTTTCTTCAGCACATGGCTTTCTATTAGACATGTGCACTGTCGAAAAATTTGTTAGTCTTAGTTTCATTCGGAAAAAAAAAATCGGAAATAAAAATAAAATAAAAAAAATCGGAAATTCACAAATTCGAAACAAATCGGAAATGTAAAAAAAAAAACGAAAGAAAATCGGAAATTCAAAAAAAATCAGAAATTCACAAATTCAAAAAAAAATAATCGGAAATTCTAAGAAAATCGGAATTTCGAAAACGCGAAAATTTCAAAATCTGAAATGACTATTAAATTATAGGTATTGGAATTTCCTTTCAAATTTTGCTGTAAGTGAACTTAACGGATACGAATTTATCCAAAGTTACGGATTATCCGAAATAACGAATGGCGCATCTAAACAAATGGAACGGAACAAATTAATAATAAATAATAATAATAATAAAACTTTTTTTTTTATTATTGTAATTTATTATTAATTTGTTACATTCCATTTGTTTAGATACGGCATTCGTTATTTCAGATAATTCGAAACTTTGGATAAATTCATATTCGTTACGTTCACTAACTAACAAATTTGAAAGGAAATCCCAATACCTATAATTTAATAGCTAGTGATAGTTAAGTTATTATAAGTTAGTTATTACATATTTTTGAGTTTTTCGGGTTTTCAAATTTCCGTTTTTTGTTTTTTTTGGATTTCCGAACTTCCGATTTATTTTTTATTTTTTTCAAATTTATGAATTTTCGAATATTCCAATTTACGAAAATTTGGAAAAGTTCGTTAAACGGGGTTTTTGTTAATTCGGTTATTTCCAAATGAATGAATTTGTAACAAAATGAAAATGTCCACTTTCCATGCATAGAAGAGCAGTCGACCAAGCAATGTCCTTTCAGCAGTAGTAGAGACCAGGTGTTCTACCACACTTAGGAGATACACCTTTGTGGAAACACTGAGGTGGACCGTTCTTACAGACATGACATATTCCACCACATCCTGTCAGACAGCCGAAATTTTGGGACTAGTTTAAAAATTGATGGATGAGGTCTTCCTCTATCTGGCAACACCGTTAATTGTTTTTTTTTTTTTTTTTTTTTTAATATGTCTGCCATGGTCTCCTCCTTGTTCCCACTTCCTAACTTTTTGTGTTCTTTTATGTCTCCAGCTGTGACCCTCCCTGTGTTCCTTATCTGGGCATGTACCTGACCGACCTGGCATGCATAGAAGAAGGTACCCCCAACTACACAGAGGATGGACTGGTCAACTTTTCAAAGATGAGAATGGTGAGATCTACAAATACCTAAAAAAGAGGCAATGGTAGTTTTTTTTTTCGTTTTAATGAAAACCTGATGCAAAATATTTTCTGCTGGCACCACCACTTCCTGATGGGTCTACACCCTACCTCTACACAAGCCATGGGCCTCCTTATGGGTCCAAACAGAAATTATTACATTCCAGATTTTTACATGTCAGAATGGCCTGGAATTTGGGGATTTATCTGACAACTAGGCACCTTAACCCCTTCATGAGGTCAAAACAAACCCTTACACCCAAACCCAATTTTTGCATGTATTAATGAAGTGGTTCTAA
Organism: Lithobates pipiens; assembly: GCF_037356315.1. Lineage (NCBI taxonomy): Eukaryota > Metazoa > Chordata > Amphibia > Anura > Ranidae > Lithobates > Lithobates pipiens. Next base: position 2,536,818 of record NW_027507903.1, read on the forward strand.
GGCTAGGTTCACACTATTGCGATGCGGGAACGCCGCGAATCCGCGGCGTTTTCCCGCATCGCTCACCTCCCGCCGGCAGTTCACACTGCCCTATGCGGACGGCTGGGGGTGTCAATGTTATGTTAATGACACCCCCAGATCCGTCGGCATATCGCAGTGCGATCTGCCGACTCGCACAGGAATCGGATCGCATGGTGTGAACACCCATGCGATCCGATTCCGTTGCGGACCCAAAAAAGGGTCCTGTGCGAGTTTGCTGCGGGACAGCTGCGAGTTCAGCCATACTATCTGTATGGCTGAACTCGCAGTGCTACGGAGATCGGATGTGATTTGCTGTGCGAATCACATCCGGTTCTCCCCCCGCAGCGGTGTGAACCCAGCCTAAAGGCTGAAGATGAAAAAAAACTTCAGTGTGCTGTTCCCCCCCCCCCCCCACCCCAATACTTAAAGCGGAGGTCCACCCTAAAGTGGACCTTCCGCTCATCAGAACCCTCCCCCCCTCCGGCGCCACAATTGGCACCTTTCAGGGGGAGGGGGGTGCAGATACCTGTACAGTACAGGTATCTGCACCCACTTCCGGGATAGCTCTCTGCGGAAAGGGGCGTAGATTACGCCCCTTTCCGCAAGTGCCCGCTACCTGCTGGGAAACACACAGATCCCAGAGGCAGCGGGGACCGCCCTTATTGCGCAGAGCGACTCGCGCATGCGCAGTAGGGAACCGGGAAATGAAGCCGAAAGGCTCCATTTCCTGGTTCCCATACCCAAGATGGCGGCGGCAGGACCCGAGAGACAATCTAGAGATCGGCTTCGGGTGCCGACATCGCGGGCACGCTGGACAGGTAAGTGTCACTATTTTAAAAGTCAGCAGCTGCAGTATTTAAAAAAAAAAAAAAAAAACGCGGAGTCCCGGTGGACTCCCGCTTTAAGCCCGAGCCCAATCCAGTGATGTGCACAAGACCCGAGGCTCTCCCGTGTCTCTCCCTCCTGACTGCCTAAATGGCTTCGGCTGCTGTCAATCACAGCCAGTGAGGCGGGAACTAGGGGGGGGCAGGGCTGAGCTATGCTCTTTGTTTTATGGACACAGAGAGCAGGCTCGAGAGCAAGCACGCACAAGTTCCCCCACGGTAAGCAGTTTGCTATGGGGGCACTCAGCAAGGGGAAGGGGCCCAGAGCGCCAGCGGGGGATTGGAATAGAGGAGGATCGGGGCTCCTCTGTGCAAAACCATTACACAGAGCAGATAAGTATGATATGTTGTTTAAATAAAATGTTTTCCTTTACAATCACTTTAACCACTTAAAGCGGGAGTCCACCGGGACTCCGCGTTTTTTTTTATTTTTTTAAAAGCCAGCAGCTACAAATACTGCAGCTGCTGACTTTTAAATAGTGACACTTACCTGTCCAGCGCGCCCGCGATGTCGGCACCCGAAGCCGATCGCTCACTCGGCTGCCGGGTCCCGCCGCCATCTTGGGTATGGGAATCAGGAAATGGAGCCTTTCGGCTTCATTTCCCGGTTCCCTACTGCGCATGCGCGAGCCGCGCGGCGCAATCCGGACGGTCCCCGCTGCCTCTGGGAGCTGTGTGTTTCCCAGCAGGCAGCGGGGCACTTGCTGAAGGGGGCGGGCGCTTGCGGAACGGGGGCGTAACGTACGCCCCGTTCCGCAGAGAGCTAGCCCGGAAGTGGGTGCAGTTACCTGGATTATCCAGGTAACTGCACCCCCCTCCCCCCTGAAAGGTGCCGATTGTGGCGCCGGAGGGGGGGGGGATTCCGATGAGCGGAGGTCCATTTTAGGGTGGACCTCCGCTTTAAGGACCAGCCTCGTTTTGGAATTTAGGTGTTTACATGTTTAAAACAGGTTTTTTTGTTAGTAAATTACTTAGAACCCCCAAACATTTTATATTGTTTTTTTCTAGAGAATAAAATGGTGGTCATTGCAATACTTATTTTCACACCGTATTTACACAGCGGTCTTAAAAGCGCACTTTTTTTTTTTTAATGCACTTTTTTAAATAAAGAAAATAAGAAAGCAGTAAATTTTTTTTTCAATTTTAAATTGATACCCAACATGTCACGCTTTAAAATTGCGCCCGCTCGTGGAATGGCGTCAAAATTTTACCCTCAAATATCTCCATAGGCGACGTTTAAAAAATTCTACTGGTTGCATGTTTTGGATTACAGATGAGGGCTAGAATTATTGCTCTCGCTCTACCGATCGCGGCGATACCTCACATGTGTGGTTTGACCACCATTTGCGGGCGCTACTCACGTATGTGTTCGCTTCTGCACGCAAGCTCCTCGTTTTTTTTTTTTTCTTATTTATTTTACTTTATTTTATTTATTTTTCCACAAATAACTAAAAATTGGGTCACTTTTATTCCCATTACAAGGAATGTAAACATCACTTGTAATAGAAAAAAGCATGACAGGTCCTCTTAAATATGAGATCTTGGGGTCAAAAAGTCCTCAAATCTCATATTTGGACTAAAATGCAAAAAAAAAAAAAAAAAATTGTCATTTGAAAAAAATGACAACAGAAAAATGTTCCTTTAAGAGGTATGGGCGGAAGTGATGTTTTGACGTCGCTTCTGCCCTCCTATGGTATAGAGACGAGTGGGGGCCATCTTAACTCGATTTCCATACCCGGGACATGAAAGGACCCGGTCGCCTCCGCCGCTACCGACGGCTCCAGTAAGCGGCGGAGGGTGCGGGAGTGCGACGGGAGGGGGGTGGCACCTCTCCCGCCCCCGATAACGGTGATCTCGTGGTGAATCTGCCACAGAGACCACCATTATCGTCAAGAAGACCGGCTCCTGAAAAGATGGATATCTCGGTTGTGGCAGCAGCTGCTGCCATTACCAAGATATCCCTCTTCAAAGTGCCGCCGTATATGTACAGGAGCCGGTCGGTACGTGGTTAACTATTAGTTTAACTGTACATCTGTCAGAAACCATGAAATCAGGCTGAGACAGAAGTACAGTTAAATCACACTTGTTTAATAATAAAAGTAAAAAGAACAAACGTAATCAAAACATAGCCAAGGTTCAGTAACCGGAACGGATTGTCAGCCAAGCCAGAAGTCAGGGATCAATGTAGTGGAACAGTAAGCAGGATCTGGAGCCAGAAGGGATGTCAGCAAAGCCAGTCTTTACACAGGAACACAGGAGATAGTCTCTGTGATGTTGACCAGGGCGAAGGCAGAGATCCTCTGGGCTGGACGGCTTAAGTAGGTAGGACTGACGAGCAGGATATCATCATCAGCTGAGTAACTGGAAAGATAGGAGCTGGCAATTAGCCGACAGCTGAGCGGCCAGCTGAGAGAAGGAAGGGCTGAGCCCAGCCCTGACAACATCTTATTGTAACTATTTGTATCCAGATGGTTTATACCACTTTTTTTTTTTTTTTTTTTTTTTATTTGGATGTAAATGTTAATGGATATCTCCTGATTTTGTTTTATAATCGAAGGAAAACTAGCAAAAATATGGAAAAAAATATTGGCTTTTCAAATTTAGCTGTGTGCTTTTATGCCATTACCCACCACCAAAAAAAAAACCAGCAAAATAAATTCTCCTACTTCTGACGATCGCTGCGATACTACATGGGTGCTGTTTGTTCTTTCTACCTGTAGTAGAGCCAAGAAGTAATAATACACATTTTTGGGGGTTTTAACACTTTGACACTGACTGACACTAAGGCTGGCCATACATGCGTCAAATTTCGAAAGAATTTTCTTTCGAAAATCTTATCTAAGAATTTTTTTGTTTGTATTTCTAATCAATAATGGTAGAATCGCGCGAGAAATGTAATCGAAAAAGAAATGCACATTTACAAATTTCCATGACCCTCTTTCTCAAGAGAAGTCATGTAACGCATATATATGATCAATCCAGAGCCGCCACTTTATTTCCCCAACTTTCTTTTATCACCTGGAATTCCACCACTGAACAAACCAACCCAAGATTCCAAACAGGGGTAATCGTATAAAAAAAAAAAAGAATAAAAGAAGAAAAGTGCCCCTTCATAGTGCAATACAAACAAATTACTTATTTTTTAAATAGGTTAATACACTCACAATGGTTTAAAAAACATGCAGTTGTAAAAAGATATCCCCATGCTGGCAAGGACCCCTGGTTCCAGAAACGCTGTGATGTCTGCACGAGGCTCCGCCCAACACGTTTCCTCAATAATGGCTGTCTTCGTAGACGCCCATGGAAGACGTTCTTTGATTACGCCTGACACATTCATCATCAAAGAACAATGTGTATATGGTTCGAAGGTATATGGTTAGATAAATGGTGGGTCCTGTCTGCCCTAAAACATGTAGCCATACCCCCTCCACTTCCCGGAAAAAAAAAGAAGATTCCCGGCCACGAAAATTATTTTCTGTAGCAACACGAGGTGAAATGGAAGGTTTGGTTGGCTGAATTTCTAAATCAATGGTGGCACCATCGGATCACAAAACGCACACATTTTTGGATTTTCAAAAGAAAATTCTTTCGAAAATTCAACCCATGTAAGGCCAGCCTAATACTGACACTCACTAAACTAGTGCAGTTATCCTTTCTTTCTTTTAGATTTTATTTTTTCATAGAGTTCTCTAGATACAATGTATCTTTTTCTCTTCACATAGGATATAACCCTTTCATGACTAAGCCTATTTTTGGAATTTGGTGTTTACAAGTTAAAATCCATATTTTTTGCTAGAAAATTACTTGGAACCCCCAAACATTATATATATTTTTTTAGCAGAGACTCTAGAGAATAAAACGGCGATTGTTGCAATATTTTATGTCACACGGTATTTGCGCAGCTGTGTTTTAAACGCAACTTTTTGGGAAAAGGGACACTTTCATGAATTTTAAAAAAACGAAACAGTAAAATTAGCCCAATTTTTTTGCATAATGTGAAAGATAATGTTACGTCGAGTAAATAGATACCAAACATGTCACACTTTATAATTGCACACACTTGTGGATTGACGACAAAGTACGGTACCTAAAAACCTCAATAGGCGGCGCTTTAATTTTTTTTTACGGTTACCAGGTTAGCGTTGCAGAGGAGGTCTAGTGCTAGAATTATTGTTCTCGCTCTGACGATCGATACCTCACATGTGTGATTTGAACACCGTTTACATATGCGGGCGCGACTTCCGTATGCATTTTCTTTGCTTTGCGAGCTCGCGGGGACGGCGAGTGCTTTAAAAAAAAAAATTATTTTATTTATTTGAAAATGAATAAATTGTTTTTAAAAAATAAAATAAAAATTGATCACTTTTATTGCTGTCACAAGGAATGTAAACATCCCTTGTGACAGTAATAGGTGGTGACAGGTACTCTTTATGGAGGGATCGGGGGTCTAAAAGACCCCCCATCCCTCCTTTACACTTCAATGTATTCAGATCGCCGAAAACGGTGATTCTGAATACCGTATATATTTTTAAAACCGGCGCCATTGGCAGCCGAGTAAACGGGAAGTGACGTCGCTTCCGTGTTTACGTTTAGGATACTGGAATGAAGCCGATTACGGCTTCATTCCAGTTCCTCCCAGGCAGCCGGAGGCTCCGGATCTTGAATCGGTGCTCCCGATCGAGCGGGAGCACCGGTAACAGCAGCGGGAGGCGGCGGGAGGGGGGGGGATGTCCCCTCCCACTCCTCAGGCATAACAGCCGAGCGGCTTTTAGCCACTTCGGTTGTTATGGCTGGAAAGCCAATCGCCCGCTGAAAAAAACGGTACCGGGATGATGCCTGCAGGTGCGGGCATCATCCCGGTATACCCCCCGGAAGCCGAGTACGCACATCTGCGTACGCTCGGCGGGAAGGGGATAAACAGTACCTGGGTGGGCCTTCACAGTAGTGATCACTGTGATTGGCTAATCACAGTAATCATATGATTGTAAGCCAGTGCTCCCGATCATTAGAATGAGTGCTGAGCACGGATAATGCCACCACATTCCCATGCGTCAACACCACTACGAAAGGCTGAAAGGCTCACTTACCAAATTTATACGGACCTCTCATTACAAAAGGTCACAAATGCTTGTGGCTCCATACCCAGCCAAGGGCTTTATAGCTTCAGAGGATCTTCCAAACTGACACATTAATCTGCCTGACACGGTTGTCATAGGAGTTTCCCAAAACGTAAAAGGCTGTGCGTAGTGTAAAATCACAAAATTTTATTGTACATAAATCTAAAAGTAAAACACCTTAAATTGTATGCATAGACTGGCACACATACAAAAAAAAAACGCTCTTTTCCAGGACTCAAGAGTAATGGTGACATCAGCACAACGCTCCTCCCTACGCGTTTCATCATACATTGACGTCGTCCAGGAGCATGGAAAAAAAAATACTTAGATCAAGGTTTGATCTAGGTCAGTGCCATGGTTCGTGTTTGGGTCAAGGTCAGGGTCAGGATTTTTTTTTTTCTTTTTGACAGGATTTTATTTTATTTTTTTATAGCGTCAGTGTGTTTTTTGGTAAGATAAAAAAAAAAAGCTGGGCTGTACTACAGGCACAAACAACTAACATACACATATGTGGTATTGCTGCAATCGTCAGGAGCAGGAGAATTCAATGGGTTGTTCTTTGGTGGTAGGTTATGGTAGTAGCAAGAAACATACAGCTAAATTAAAAAACAAAAAGATTTTACTATTTTGGGCCAGTTTTCCTTTGATAATAAAAAAAATCAGGAGATATCCATTACCATTTACCACCAAAAGAAAGCCCAATTTGTCCTTAAAAAAAAAGTGGTGTACCGTAATTCACCCAGATTCACAAATATGCATGCTTTTAATAACATGTGTTAAAGTTAAATAATGCATAGCCAATTAAAAATGTCCCAAAAATCGTTCAATATTTATGCACAGACCATAACCTAATACTTTTACTCAGTTTACCTTTTTTTTTTTTTTTTTTCTTTTTAGATTTCACATATAATTCGAGAGATTCGACAGTTTCAGCAGACTGCCTACAAGATAGAGCACCAGCCCAAGGTAAGACATCATTTGATTTCAGTACTAATAAGTATGGCTTGCTATGGGGGGGGGGGGGCACACGCAGGAGAGAAGGAGCGAAGAGCGCCAGCGGGGGGGGACCCCAGAAGAGTTGGTAAAAGACTGCTCTGTGTTCATTTTAGGGCACACAGACATAATAAATTACCAATTTTTTGGGTAAAATATAAAAGATGAGATCGCACCGAGTAAATAGATACCCAACATGTCAAACCTTAAATTTGCGTGCTCCCGTGAAATGGCGATAAGCTTCAGTACCTTATATTTTCCATAGGCGACCCTTTAAAAGCCCCCTATAGGTCATCAGTTTAGTGTTACGGAGGAGGTCTGGTGCTAGAAATATTGTGCTCACTCTGGCGTGTGCGGCGATATTTAACGTCTAGCACAATTTAAGTTTTCATGCATGAATGCATGAATTTACATTTGTGTGTGCATATATGTGGGGGTGGGGGGTCTCAAAAGATAATTTTTTTGGGTGGGGGCCTCAAAAGATTTTTTTTTTGGGGGGGGGGGTCTTAAGTGCTTGGGTTTAAATTACATTTTTTATTTAACTTTTTTTTTTCATCACATAGGGGACAAAAAGTCCCAGGGCCACAGTTTGGAGACCACTTTTTCGTTTTTATTGCTGGTAAATAATGGATTCCAAGCAGAAGAAACATGCCACCATTGAGTTCTTGATGAAGAAGGGGTGACATCCACAGAAGGCTACAGAAAGTTTTCGGAGATGACACCATTGATGAGAGCAACGTCATTGGTGACTCTTGTCAATGGTGTCATCTCTAGAACCCAAGAACTCAATGGTGGCACGTTCCTTCTGCTTGGAATCCATTAATTACCTCCAATTAAAAAAAAAGAAGAGGAGTTACTATAGAGAAGTGGCCAGATGTGGCCCTTTGCTTGCCTTTATCCAGTCCTTAGGGCACTGTTCTTCTCATTGATACAAGGCACCATTCCTTCCACTGATACCAACAGTGGGGCATAATACCTTCCACTGACATAAACAATGGGGCACTATTCTTCCTACTGACACCAATGATGGGGAACTATTCTTTCTACTGACACCAATGATGGGGAACTATTCTTTCTACTGACACCAATGATGGGGCACTATTCATTCCACTTGCAATAACAATGGGGTACTAGTCCTCCTGCTGACATCAACGATGGAGCACTGTTCCTCCAACCAGTACCAACAATACCAATGATTGGGCACTATTCCTCCTACTGACCACAGGTACTGAGGCATTGTTTTCTCCCACTGGCGTGGGGCATTTTCTATTTTCACTGGTCAGTCTGGCCCCCGCAAGGTCTGAAGGACCGTAAACTGTCACTTTTGTTTAGAGAAGTTTGGAGGCCCTTGCTATAGAGCCAGGGGGTAGGCAACCTCGGCCCTCCAGCTGCTTTGAAACTACAAGTCCCATGAGACATCGCAAGACCCTGACAATCACAGGCATGACTCCTAGAGGCAGAGGCATGATGGGATTTGTAGTTTCACCACAGCTGGAGGGCTGAGGTTGCCTACCCCTGCTATAGAGGAAGGCGACCCTTTAAAAGCCCCCAATAGGTCATCAGTTTAGTGTTACGGAGGAGGTCTGGTGCTAGAAATATTGTGCGGCGATATGTAACATGTGACATTTGAACGACCTATGGAGGTTAGCAAAAAAAAGTTGTGCCCACATTTGCATTACTTTTGGTACAGTCCTTGTATTACATAATGGAGAACAGCGGGAGCAGAGATGAGACCCTCTTCCCAGGGGCGGACTGACAACTCATGGGGCCCCCGGGCAATAGAAGCTCATGGGGCCCCTTGGGTGCCACACTCAAGCCACACACACACCTGCACAGGGAGACTTGGGGTGGAGAAAGCACACAGGGACCCGGCGGGGGGGGGGGGGGGAGCACACAGGGGGAAACTGGAGGGAGAATGCGCACACACACACACACACACACACACACACAGGGACACACACGCACACAGGGGGACACACACGCACACAGGGGGACACACACGCACACAGGGGGGACACACACGCACACAGGGGGACACTCACACGGGGACACACACGCACACAGGGGGACACTCACACGGGGACACACAGGGGGACACACGCACACACACACACACAGGGGGACACTCACACGGGGACACACACGCACACAGGGGGACACTCACACGGGGACACACACGCACACAGGGGGACACACGCACACACACACACACACACACAGGGGGACACTCACACGGGGACACACACACACACACAGGGGGACACACACGCACACAGGGGGACACACGCACACAGGGGGACACACACGCACACAGGGGGACACTCACACGGGGACACACACGCACACAGGGGGACACTCACACGGGGACACACACGCACACAGGGGGACACACGCACACACACGCACAGGGGGACACTCACACGGGGACACACACGCACACAGGGGGACACTCACACGGGGACACACACGCACAAAGGGGGACACACGCACACACACACACACACAGGGGGACACACACAGGGTGACACTCACACACACAGGGTGACACACGCACACAGGGGGACACTCACGCGGGGACACACAAGCACACAGGGGGACACTCACATGGGGACACACACGCACACAGGGGGACACTCACACGGGGACACACACGCACACAGGGGGACACTCACACGGGGACACACACGCACACAGGGGGACACTCACATGGGGGACACACACGCACACAGGGGGACACTCACACGGGGGACACTCACACGGGGACACACACGCACACAGGGGGACACTCACACGGGGACACACACGCACACAGGGGGACACTCACACGGGGACACACACGCACACAGGGGGACACTCACACGGGGGACACTCACACGGGGACACACATGCACACGGCGGACACTCACACGGGGGACACTCACACGGACACACACACGCACACAGGGGGACACACACGCATACAGGGGGACACTCACACGGGGACACACATGCACACAGGGGGACACTCACACGGGGACACACATGCACACGGGGGGACACTCACACGGGGACACACATGCACAAAGGGGGACACTCACACGGGGACACACATGCACACAGGGGGTTACTCACATGGGGACACACACAGGGGGACACACACACACACACACACACAGGGGAAGACACACACATGGGGACACACACACAGAGACACACACAGAGACACACACAGGGGGAGAAACACACACACAGGGACACACACACACACACAGGGACACACACAGGGGTTGAAACACATACACACACAGGGACACACACAGGGGGACACTCACCCAGGGGGAGACACACACACGGAGACACTCACAGAGGAGGGCACTGTGGGGTGGGGGGAACCGGGGCCCCATGCATCTGTACCGCCGCCCCCCCAATCCCCATCCCCCCATCACTTATCACTTGTGGCAGGCCCATGCTTCACTTACCGGATGCCGATAATACTTATAAAAGCTCAGCTCCCAGCTAGCCCCTCCAGTCTTCTGCTGTGCCTGTATTACATGCCGTGATCATGCCGATTATAATACTGCTAACGGCGCACTGCTCCCCACCGGCCCCTCCTTCCCTCCCGTCCGTCCCAGGCGATGTCACGACGCATACAGTACAAGCACCTGGGACGGACGGACGGGAGGGAAGGAGGGGCCGGCGGGGAGCAGTGCGCCGTTAGCAGTATTATAATCGGCATGATCACGGCATGTAATACAGGCACAGCCGCTTCAAGTGGCTGAGACCGGGCCCCTAATGGCCTCGGGCGGCGCCCGAATGACCGACTGGTCAGTCCGCCCCTGCCTCTTCCCCCGAAAAATACCCAAAGGGAAGGCTGTGAATGTCAACACACATCTCAATTTGAAATTTGCTTTTGTCTCTTGCAGGTCACACAGTATCTCTTGGACTCTTCAGGAGTGCTGGATGAAGAGGGTCTTTATGAAGCTTCTCTCCGCTTGGAACCCAAACTTCCTACTTGAATTTTTGTTGCACTCTCCCTGCCTGTATCATATTGTACAGACCCCCCAAGCCTCTGGCCGGACCCCATTATGCAGGGGTCCCTGTGTAGGGGCAGAGATGTCTGTGTCTCCATTCATCCCAAACACCCAACTGCTCCTAAGGGAAGGCCCTACACTTGCCCCTACACCCAGTTCCCCCCCCTCCCCCCCCCCCCCCCCCAAAGACACCCCTAGAAAAGAGTGACCAGGGTGGAGACTGAGATACTTCTCAATGTGAGCACTGTCCTACTTTCATCATAGGCCATGCCACCAAGAACTGAACCGTCGCTGCTGCTGCCTCCTTTTTTGACTGGACATCGAAGGAGAATGAATCTGACGTTTTTTTTTTTTTGTGTGCAGCAGCTTACAGACAAAGCAGCCTTCACCCCCTCCACCACCATGCTTGAGCGATGGGGTTCATGGTTCCGTGTGTCTTTTACAGAGAGGTTTTAATAGCAAACTCGAGAATGGAAGGGGTTTGATGCACAACACTCCCACATTTATTTATTTATTTTTTGTCATAAAGAGCAGATGAGAGGGCCACATCCGTATTATAAGTGTGTTGGGAAGCACTTCAGAAGATAACCAACCCCCCCCCCCCCCCCCCCATACAACGGCCGGTCTTCTATTGCCTTGGACTGGCATTGCACACGTCTAGCAGATTGCTACAAGTTTGCAAGTTCCGGACTCTTCTCCAGCTTTGTCTTGTTGACTTTGTTTCGTAGTATGGGTCCTCGGTTTGCGACAAAACAGGATTGCACAAATAAGGAGTCCAGCGGGCTAATTACAAATAGCTGCTATATAACGGGGCGACATTTCCAGTGCTTTATTGGAGAGGTGTCATATATAGACTGATGGGGAAAAATAAAAAATAAAGGATTACGGGTATGGTGGCACTTTAAGGAAATTGCAGCAGTGGGCACATGTATGATGTTGGAAAATTTTTGTAGCTGGTTTGAGGAAAAAAAAAAAAATAATAATAATTAAACGGACTGGTCACAAGAATGTGTTATACGGGAGTCCAGCGGTGGGTTTTAAGAAAAAATTTGCAGCTACATTTTGGTTTCTTTATTTTTTTTGTACTATAAAGTGTTTCCTGATTACCTCTCGCTAATAAATCTTTTAACTCAGGGTTACCACCAACACAGCCTGTTCACAATGTCTGTCAAACAAAATGAGAGAAGAAACATTTTAACCCCTTCACGCCTAAAGGGTAAAACAAATCTTCATGCCTAAGCACAATTTTGCAACCTTGACATGTGTTAGTTACATAGTAGGTGAGGTCGAAAAAAAAGACACAAGTCCATCAAGTCCAACCTACAGTATGTGTGCGATTAAATGTCAGTATTACATTGTATATCCCTGTATGTTGCGGACGTTCAGGTGCTTATCTAGTCGTTTTTTGAAACTATCGATGCTCCTCGCTGAGACCACCGCCTGTGGAAGGGAATTCCACATCCTTGCCGCTCTTACAGTAAAGAACCCTCTACGTAGTTTAAAGTGGTTCTGCACCTAAAAAAAATATATTAAAAGCCAGCAGCTACTAATATTGCAGCTGCTGACTTTTAATAAAATCACACTTACCTGTCCCAGGGTCCAGCGATGTCGGCGGCAGATGACGAGCAATCGCTCGTCTCGCTGCTGCCCCCGCCGCCATCCTCTGTCAGGGAATCGGGAAGTGAAGCATCGCGGCTTCACTGCCCGGTTCCCTACTGCGCATGCGCGAGTCGCGCTGCGCGTCTCTTATGGTCCCCCGCTGTGTCTCTGGGAACTGTGTGTTTCCCAGAACACAACAGGGGGGCGGGGCGTCTGCGAGGGTCTGCGGCGGTCTGCCCGGAAGTGGGTGCAGATACCTGGATTATCCAGGTAACTGCACCCCCCTCCCCCTGAAAGGTGCCGATTGTGGCACCGGAGGGGGGAGGGATCAGATTAGCGGAACTTCCCCTTTAGGGTGAAGAACCGCTTTAAGGTTAAATCTCATTTCTTCTCATTTTAATGAGTGGCCGCGAGTCTTGTTAAACTCCCTTTCCGTGAAAAAGTTTTATCCCTTTTGTAACATCATACATATCATCAAAACTACTTTGTGCATCCAGGTGGATTATACCACGTTTTTTTCAGAACAAGTTGGCCTTTCATTTTGGTGGTAAATGGTAATGGATATCTCCAGATTTTTTTATATTATTATTATTATTAAAGGAAAACTGGCCCAAAGTAGTAAAAAAATAATATATTTTTTTTCAATTTAGCTGTATATTTCTTGTTACTACCATAACCTACCACCAAAGAACAACCCAAAATAAATTCTCCTGCTTGTGATGATCGCAGCGATATCACAGATGTGTATGGTGTTGTTTGTACACGTAGTACAGCCCAGAAACAATACTGCGCATTTAGATTTTTTTTTTTTGTCCTACCTAAAACACGCTGATACTAATTTAAAAAAATAAAACCTTGCCCACAATATCCTGACCTTTGACCCTGATCTTGATCTTTGACCCAACTACTAACCCTGGTTCAATCTAGGTGTTTTTTCTTTATTTTGTATAATTTTTTTTGTACATACTTTTTTTTTTTATCTCTGCAAGGACAGAGAGATACAATGTATCTCTCTCCTCCATTCACAGAGAGAAACACAGGGGCAGGCTTCACAGTGAGAGCCCGTTCACACTGAGGCAGCACGACTTGCAGGGCGACTGCCTCAGGCGACCGGGATCCGACTTTAGCGGCGGCTTGTGAAATGACTTCTGTATAAAAGTCAATGCAAGTCGCCCCAAAAGTCGTACAGGAACCTTTTTCTAAGTCGGAGCGACTTGAGTCACTCCGATTAGAACGGTTCCATTGCATAGAGCAGGACGCGGCTTGTCAGGCGGCTAAGTCGCCTGACAGGTCGCCCCTGTGTGAACCGGCCCTTACTGATCAAATGAACAAACTAAAATAAATTCTCCTGCTCTTGACGATCGCAGTGATACCACATATGTGTATGTTATTTGTTGTTTGTACCCGTAGTACAGCCCAGAAACAATACTGAGCATTTTGATTTTTTTTTGTCCTACTTAAAACATACTGATACTAATTTAAAAAATAAAATCCTGCCCACAATATTCTGACCTTTGACCCTGATCTTGACCTCTGACCCAACTACTAACCCTGGTTCGAACTAGGTGTTTTTTCTTTATTTTTTAATATTTTATTTTTTTGTACACACTGCAAGGACAGAGAGATACAATGTATCTCTCTCCTCCATTCACAGAGAGAAATCCTTGGTGCGGGCTTCACAGTGACTGATCACTGTGGTAGCCAATCAGAGGCTACCACAGCGATCAGGTGACCCGGAATCGAGAGTTCCGGGTCCCTAACGTTAGTACGGGGCCCTGGAGCTCTCGGTGAGACTCCGGTCCCTGTGCTGGGAGCGTGCTGTGCATATATGCGGCCCCACTGAAAAAAAAGCCCAGTCCAGGGCCGTCCAGGGCCGTCTTTAATATTGATTGGACCCTGGGCAAAAATTTTCTTGGGGCCCCCCCATGCAGTTTTGCTCTCCACCTGCTCTGAGACATACAATAAATATCAGCTAGACTCAAAATCAGTTTACTGAATCAGATTAGGCAGCTATTGCGATTGCTTGCCAGAGGTTACAGTGTATCATTACCGTGCACTGACTGGTTGCTAGAGGTTACAGCACACATTACGGCTCACTGATTAGTTGCTAGTGGTTACAGCACATGATTTGTGCTTTGTTGATTGGTTGCTAGAGATTACTGTGGATATGACCTCAGGGGGGGCATGATATACATATCAATGCCCCCGGCTGCCCCTATTTACATATGAATGCTGCCGCTATTTACATATGAATGCCGATAATTGACATGAAAACACGGGGTCTGCAGGTGAGCCATCTGTACACAAGAATAGGGCAGAGCTGGGCAGCATTATTAGCAGCACTTCACACTGAGGTATTGGGACACAGTACAGGACTAAAACCTCAAGGGATGAGGGAATTTAAACCACGATAGTTGGTAAGTATAAGGCAGCTGCTTTGGCCCCCACAACAATGACAGGGCCCAGGGCAGCTGCCCCTTTTGCCCTGCCTTAAAAATGACCCTGGTTATGTCGGTATCAAGGGGTCAAGGAGGAACTTCCCCCCGGAGAATGCTCACATTCTAATTCAGGTACTTTTACAAAACGGATACTTACCTGTCCATGCAGCTCTGGGCGTTCTTATACGCAGCCGACTCTTCTTCAGGTTCCAGCTTATCAATGCCACCATCTTGGTTTTGGGCAGTTGAGGAAAGTGGAAAAAAATAGTGCTGGACCCGTATGGTTATCTCGCTAGTATTGCTATCCTTAAGTATTGATATAAATAATCTGGATCCTGGGCAGGCAGCGTCCTACACCCCAGAGGATCTCCGTGGTCTTCTTGGCTTGTGGTGTAATGTACCAAAAATTAAAATTGAAGGACCACACCACTGTTAAGAGGCCCAGATATGACTTTATTCCAATAAAATTCAAGGGGACGATCCAAGAAGTGGCCAATGTGTTTTTCGGGGGTCCAAAGGGGCCCCTTTACGAGGGCTAGCAAAAACATGACAACTCCATACTAATCCAATATCAATAAAATATCCCCTCCTCGGGGTAATATTTAACATGAAATAGCCAATAGTATAGCAAATATAACAACTAATTTCAGGTAACATTGAATAGATAATCATTATATAAGAACCTCAGACAAACATGAGAATGTGGATGATAAACCATACCATTTTTCAGTTCATCAAACGGGTAAAAAAATGAATATTAAAATAGTAGTAATCATAATCATTAAAATAATAGATTCTGATTAAAATATAAATCTAATAAGAATAAATATTTAAAAATTAGTAGAATATATTCAAAGAACGAACGTGTACAACTGGAGCCATAAACTGTACAGTCTGATTGTACAGCCGCTATACTAGCGGTTTTAGGAGCCGGGTGTCACTCCAAAGGGGGTGATTTGAGGGGTATTTGTACTGTCCTGGTGTTTTCCAGCCTCAAGAAATGAGATCGGCCGTCAGTACATCAGGATTGATCAATTTTCAGATATACAGTAACTCACAAAAGTAAGTACACCTCTCACAGATGATCAATAGGGTTTAGGTCTGGAGACATGCTTGGCCAGTCCATCACCTTTACCCTCAGCTTCTTTAGCAAGACAGTGGTGGTCTTGGAGGTGTGTTTGGGGTGGTTATCATGTTGGAATACTGCCCTGCGGCCCAGTCTCTGAAGGGAGGGGATCATGCTCTGCTTCAGTATGTCACAGTACATGTTGGCATTCATGGTCCCCTCAATGATCTGTAGACCCCCTTTGCCGGCAGCACTCATGCAGCCCCAGACCATGACACCCCCACCACCATGCCTGACTGTAGACAAGACACACTTGTCTTTGTCCTCCTCACCTGGTTGCCCCCACACACGCTTGTCACCATCTGACACCAAATAAGTTTATCTTGGTCTCATCAGACCACAGGACATGGTTCCAGTAATCCATGTCCTTAGTCTGCTTGTCTTCAGCAAACTGTTTGCGGACTTTCTTGTGCATCATCTTTAGAAGAGGCTTCCTTCTGGGCTGACAGCCATGCAGACCAATTTGATGCAGCGTGTGGCGTATGGTCTGAGCACTGACAGGTTGACCCCCCACCCCTACAACCTCTGCAGCAATGCTGGCAGCACTCATACGTCTATTTCCCAAAGACAACCTCTGGATATGACGCTGAGCACATGACCTCAACTTCTTTGATCGACCATGGCGAGGTCTGTTCCGAGTGGAACCTGTCCTGTTATTCCGCTGTATGGTCTTGGCCACCGTGCTGCAGCTCAATTTCAGGGTCCTAGCAATCTTCTTATAGTCTAGGCCATCTTTATGTAGAGCAACAATTCTTTTTCTCAGATCCTCAGAGAGTTCTTTGCCATGAGGTGCCATGTTGAACTTCCAGTGACCAGTATGAGAGAGTGAGAGCGATAACACCAAATTGAACACACCTGCTCCCCATTCACACCTGAGACCTTGTAACACTAACGAGTCACATGACACAAGTAGGGAAAATGGCTAATTGAGCCCAATTTGGACATTTTCACTTAGGGGTGTACTCACTTTTATTGCCAGCGGTTTAGACATTAATGGCTGTGTGTTGAGTTATTTTGAGGGGACGGCAAATTTACACTGTTATACAAGCTGTACACTCAATACTTTACATTGTAGACAAGTGTCATTTCTTCAGTGTTGTCACATGAAAAGAGAGAAGAAAAGATTTACAAAAATGTGAGGGGTGTACTTACTTTTGTGAGATACTGTATATCCCATAGATTGTGGACTCTATAACCTAAGAAATGTAACAGAATACATTTTGACCTAAATTTATGGAGAAAAGATTATTTGCAAAATTTTATAACCGAAAACAAAGAAAATTTTGTTTTGTTTTTCAAAATGTTCGGTCTATTTTTTCGTTTATTTAGCAAAAAAATAAAAAGCCCAATGGTGATTAAATACCACAAAATAAAACTCTATTTGTGTGAAATAAATGATAAAACTGTCCTATGGGTACAATGTTGTATGACCGCGCAATTGTGATTCACAGTGCGACAGCGCTGAAAGATGAAAATTGGCCTGGGCAGGAAGGGGGTAAAAGTGCCCGGTATTGAAGTGGTTTAAGCAAGAAACAAGGATGTGTGGTGGGGGGGGGGGGGTGAGAAACACCAAAAAAAAATGTTTCTTGCTCCCCGAACACAAACTAGACGGGAATATTCTCTTTTTAAACACCTGACACCTATTTCTCACTGTTGCGGAGCATTGAGGTCCCATCTTATAACCCTTTCACACTGGAGACGTTATTCAGGCGCTTTAGCACTACAAATAGCGCCTGTAAAAAGTGTCTCATCTGCAATCCCAGTGTGAAAGCCCCGAGACGTCAAAAAAATAGTCCTGCAAGCAGCTTCTTTAACCACTTGCTTACTGAGCATGTAAACCCCCCTCCTGCCCAGGCCAATTTTCAGCTTTCAGCACTGTCACACTTTGAATGACAATTGCGCTGTCATGCTACAGTTTATCCAAAATTAATTTTTTCACACAAATAGAGCTTTATTTTGGTGTTATTTAGTCAAACAAAAAAAGACAAAAATTTAAAAAAAACATGTTTCATAGTTTGTTATAAAATTTAGCAAACGGGTAATTTTTTTCCTTCACTGATATTCGCTGATGAGACTGCACTGATAGGCACTGATAAGACTGCACTGGTGGCCACTG
The DNA here is from genome assembly GCF_037356315.1 of Lithobates pipiens. Taxonomy (NCBI): domain Eukaryota; kingdom Metazoa; phylum Chordata; class Amphibia; order Anura; family Ranidae; genus Lithobates; species Lithobates pipiens. Next base: position 2,555,122 of record NW_027507903.1, read on the forward strand.
ATGAATGTCACTGATGAGCACTAGTAGGTGGTATTGATAGGCAGCACTGGTGATGAGGCAATAATTGGTGGCATTTATTGGTGGCACTGATAGGTGGCACTGTGGGCACCGATGGGTGGTACTGTGGGCGCTGGTAGGTGGCACAGAAGCCTCTACAGGGGCTTTCTGCAATCAGGACTGATGTCCCTCTCACAGCAGCCAGTAATCGGCTTTTTTTTTTTGTAGCGCGAGGAGAAAAAATAGGCGATTACCGGTTCTGTTTACATCACGTGGTCAGCTGTCATTGGCTGACAGCTGATCACAGAGCGCGTGGCGTGCGCCCTGCAGGGGGCGCGCAGGCCGCTCGAGTGAGGATGTCTAAAGGACGTCTGTAAATTAGGTCTGCGCTGCAGCCGTCTTTCAGCTATAGCGCAGACGGGAGGTGGTTAAGGGGCTTTAGGAGCGGTGTATACACCGCTCCTAAAGCGGCCCTGCCCGTTGAAATCAGCGCCACTTTTAACCCTTTATTTGGCCGCTAACGGGGGTTAAAAATGCCCCGCTGACAGCCGATAATCGCCTCTAAAACTATGGTAAAGCACCGACGCCCCCCCGCTGTCAGTATGAAAGAGGTCTAAGGCGGCGTCCACGCGACCGGACTTTTCAACGGACTAGGTGCAACGGTCTTCCCGACGGACTTTCCGAATCAACGGACTTGGCCACACACAATCACACCAAAGTCCGACGGATTCAAACATGATGATGTACGACCGGACTAGAATAAGGAAGTTCATAGCCAGCAGCCAATAGCTGCCCTAGCGTCGGTTTTCGGCCGTCAGACTAGCATACAGACGAGCAAATTTTTCGACCGGACTCGAGTCCGTCGGAAAGATTTGAAACATGTTTTAAATCTAAAGTCCGTCTGATTTTTTGATAGCAAAGGTTCCGACGAAAAGCCCCACACATGGTCGAATTGTCCGACAGATTCGTTCCGCCGAAAAAGTCTGGTCGTGTGTACGCGGCATCAGGGTACTGAGTATTTAGAGCTGCACAGAGAACCTACAACATCCACTCAGTGGCAGAAAGAAGCACCAACATTATTACAAAGATCAGCTTGGATCCTTCCTTGGAGCACTGAGCGTTGTTTTTGGATGCCTGCAAAATATTCCAGGTGGAAACAGAAACTCTAATGCCGCGTACACACGACCGGACTTTTCGAGGGACTAGGTCCGACGGACTTTCGGCGGAGTTCTGACGGACTTTCCGAACGAACGGACTTGGCCACACACAATCACACCAAAGTCCGACAGATTCGAACGTGATGACGTACGACCGGACTAGAATAAGGAAGTTCATAGCCAGTAGCCAATAGCTGCCCTAGCGGCGGTTTTTGTCCGTCGGACTAGCATACACACGAGCGGATTTCTCGGTAGGAACTGGGTCCGGCGGAAAAATTTGAAACATGTTCCATTTCTAAAGTCTGTCGGATTTTTGCAAATCAAAAGTCCGCTGCAGCCCACACACGATCGAATGGTCCGCCGGAATCGTTCCGTCGGACCTTTGATGTCGAAAAGTTTGGTCGCATGTACGCGGCAAAACATACAGCGGATAAGTATTGAACACGTCACCATTTTTCTAGGTAAATCTATTGGTAAAGGTTCTATTGACATGACCTTTTCCCCACATGTCGGTAACAACCCATGCAATCCATACATACAAAAAAAACTACCAAAAAAATAATAATACCAAAACCAAATACGTTCAGAAATGAAGTTCTGTGTAATAAAATGGAATGACACAGGGAAAAAGTATTGAACACATGTAGAAAGGGAGGTGCAAAAAGGTGTGGAAAGCCAAGACACCAGCTGAAATCTATCATTAATTCGAAAGCAACCCTGCCCCTTGTCAGTCAGCTGGTTCAGTCTCAATTGATGCCCTACAAAAAGGTGTCTCATTACCAAGGTGTCACACATGAAACATATCATGATGGGTAAAAGCAAAGGGCTCTCTCAAGACCTTCGCAACCTTATTGTTGCAAAACATACTGATTGCATTGGTTACAGAAGGATTTTTAAACTTCTGAATGTTCCAGTGAGCACTGTTGGGGCCATAATCTGGAAGTGGAAAGAACATAATTTTACCATAAACAGAGGAGAGGCAGAGGAGTGAAAAGAGTTGTTCAAGAGCCAAGGACCACTTGTGAAGAGCTTCAGAAAGACCTGATGAGGCATTAACAGGTACAACAATAATTAATGCACTCACCTGCCATGGCCTGTATGAACGCTCAACACGCAAGGCTCCATTGCTTAAGAAAAAGCATGTTGAAGCTTGTTTAACCACTTCAGCCCTGGAAGGATTTACCCCCTTCCTGACCAGAGCACTTTTTGCGATACAGCACTACACCGCTTTAAAGAGGGATTTCACTGTGAAAAAAAAAATATTAAAAAAATATAAAAAAAATATTAAAAGCCAGCAGCTACAAATACTGCAGCTGCTGACTTTTAATAAATGGTCACCTGTCCCAGGATCCAGCGATGTCGGCAGCCGAGGCCACCATTCTAGGTGAGGGAATTGGGAAGTGAAGCATTGCGGCTTCACTTCCCGGTTCCCTACAGTGCATGCGCGAGCCACGCAGTGCAATAGGAATTGTCCGCGCTGTCTCTGGGACCCGTGTGTGTCTCAGCAGACAGTGCGCAGGGACAGGAAGAGGCATAGACTCCCGTGGGAGTCTATGCTCGGAAGTGGGTGTAAATACCTGTCTTTGACAGGTATCGGCAACCCCCTCCCCCCTGAAAGGTGCCAACTGTGACACCGGAGGGGGGGAGGGTTCAGATGAGCGGAAGTTCCACTTTAGGGTGGAACCCCGCTTTAACTGACAATTGCGCGGTCATGCGATGTTGCACCCAAACAAAATTGACATCTTTTTTTTTCCCCATAATTAGCGCTTTCTTTTGCCGGTATTTGATCACCTGTGCAGTTTTTATTTTTTATGCTATAAACAAAATAAGAGCGTCAATTTTGAAAAAAAAAGCAATATTTTTTACTTTTTGCTTTAATAAATATCCCCCAAAAATATATAAAAAAAATTTCTTTCTCAAGTTTAGGCCGATACGTATTCTACATATTTTTGTTTAAAAAAAAAAATAATAATAATAAGCGTATATTGATTGATTTGCACAAAAGTTAGCGCGTCTACAAAATAGGGGATAGATTTATGGCATTTTTATTGTACTTTTTTTTTTATTAGTAATGGGGGCGATCTGCGATTTTTATCATGACTGCGACATTATGGCGGACACATCGGACACTATTTTGGGACCAATGTCATTTATACAGCGCTCAGTGCTATAAAAATGCACTGATTACTGTGTAAATGACACTGGCAGCGAAGGGGGTTAAGGGTGTCTTAGAGAGTGATTCTAACAGTGTGGGTGGAGGGGCTACCACTGACAAGACCGCTATCACTTCTCCCTATGACAGGAAGCAGTAGATCTCTGTCATGTCACTAAGCAGAACAGGGAAATGCCTTGCTTACATAGGCATCTCCCCATTCTGCCGCTCCGTGACACGATCGCGGGCCCCCGGCAGACATCGAGTCCGCCGACCTGCGGGCGTGTTCATGGAGTTTGTGGTGGGTGCGGACGCCCACAATGCCACGATTTAAAGGGGACGTACCTGTACGCCCATTTGCCCACCACTGCCATTGTGCCGACGTACATCGTCGTGTGCTGTTCGGCATGTAGATAAAGTTTTCTGAACAACATTTAAAAAAGCCTGTGAAATACCGTGAGGATATAGTCTGGTTCGCTGAGACCAACATTGAACTCTTTGGATGCCAATTTTAATCGTGGCTGTTTTTCAGCGTACGGTACTGGCAAACTTCATATCATTGAAGGAAGGATGGATGGTGATAAAAATCTGCTGCCACCTACCAGGATGATGGAGATGAAAGGGTGGACAGTTCAGCCAGACAATGATCCCAAACACAAAGTCAAGGAAACTCTCCTTTGGTTTTAAAGAAAGAAAATAAAGCTGCAAGAAAGGCTTAGCCATTCACCTCACTTGAATCCAATAGAAAATCCATGGAAAGAACTAAAGATCCGAGTTCATAGAAGAGGCCCATGGAACCTTCAGGATTTTAAGAGTGTTTGGGAGAATGGGCCAAGAATGGGCCAAAATCACACCAGGAGGCGTCTTGAAGCTCTCATTACCAACAAAGAATTTTGTACCAAGTATTAAATACATTTCAGTTTAGCAGGTTCGATACTTCTTCCCTGTGTCCTTCCATTTTATTACACAGAACTTAATTTCTGAACGTATTCGTTTTGGTGTCTTTGTATGTATGGCTTGTTACCGGCATGTGGGGAAAATTGTCATAAGCACCTTTAGAAATGTATTTACTAAGAAAAATGGTGACGTGTTCAATGCTTATTTTACCCGCTGTAAATCTGATCTTGCGCCATGTCTATGTGGGCCATAAACAGACTTTTCTACAAATGTGACCCATCTAATTAAAACAGGAATATTGGTGGTTTAGGTGCTGAAAATTGATCACTATCCATTCTGCGGTCCAGAATTCTCGAATTTTGTGTAATTTTTTTTTTTTAAGTATTACTGTTCTTAGCAGGGAAGGAACACCGGTGCTGTTGCCGTACGGTAGGGCAAAAAGAATATGTTAGAGATCAACATGTTGTACACAGTGATTTACTACGATTATTAGAAGAAAAAAGAAAAAAAGTAACCACGCTTGTGGAAAAACACGAAAACAAAATCAAACACGAGTATTAGACCCGCCGGCACGCTATGAGATTCATCACAGCCAAATATACTTCTGTAAAACGTGCTGCGCTGACATATCGCCAAACCAAACTCATAATAAATCAAAAGTCCCAATAGTGACAAAGACTCTTTTGATGAGATTAAGGAAGAATCTTCAAAAACACCTTGTCCACAGCGTTCCACCACCACCATGAAGAGACTTCAATCTGCTTACTAAATGGAAAAGACTCTCAGATCAACAAGAGTCAAATATGCATCTTTAGATGAGCTCCATGTAGCCCATCATCACTGATCTTCAAATGTCGCCCTCTCTGGAAAAAAGTAGTTTCCTGCAAAGACATACGTTCACAATATCCACCACATAGAGGGATCTGTGCATGCAGGTAAGTACCTAGAAAAGATCATCACATGCACTACATAGTGTGAAAACTGTAGAGTTTTAATTAAAAGTACTAAAATTGCACTCACATAAACACAGTGGCAGCTAGTGCTGCTGTATATTTTGGGAGGGGGCAGCAAACAAGACACCCCAGCCCCCCCCCCCCCCCCTCCTGGGTCAGTCGCTCCTCCATCAACCCACCAGCCCCGTTCTTACCCCCACCTAGCAACTTCAGCTCCTTCCTAAAATGCATTCATTTGGAATTTTTGGCAAAAAAAAATAAGACAATGGGGTTGATTTGCTAAGTGGAAAAAGACTGTGCACTTTGCAATGTGCAGATGCATTCTGCAAGTGCAGTTGCTTTAGAGCTTAGCAAATGAGCACAGAAGCTCTGCTGACTTCCATCATTCAATCATGTCCAAGCAAAAATACTGTTTTTTTTTTTCCTTGCACGTGATTGGGTATTTTTTACAAAGTGAACCCTTACCTCATTTACTAAGTTCTGGAGCAACTGCACTTTGCAAAGTGCATGGTCTGCTTGCCTTCAGAAAATCAATCTCATAGTGTTACATTAAGCAATAAAAGTACAGCGTTGAAGTTGTCTAGCATTAAATCGAATATATCAATGAAAAGAAGTCAATAGCAAACAGCTGATAGTGGTGTCAATTGGTTACTGTTATTTATTCATGGGTTTAAAAAGTATTTAGAATGTGTGAACCAAGGGTCCCATTTTTTATTCTGAAAACGAGAATAAACAATATTAATCTCTTGTTTATTTTTTCAAAATGATCGCTCTTTTTTTTGTTTATAGCGCAAAAAAATAAAAACTGCAGAGGTGATCAAATACCACCAAAAGACAGCTCTATCTGTGCGAAAAAAAGGACATCAATATTATTTGAGTACAGCGTCGCACCATTGCGCAATTGTCAGTTAAAGTAACTGAAGTAATTGGTACAATAAATATTATTCGAAGATGGTTATGGATCCCCCCTATTTATTGCACCTATGTATTAACTTGTCTTTTCCTATAGTTAGCTAGTCTATTAAAACTCTAATCACATGTTACTGTTGATATAACAATAATACAAGGTTAGCTATGAAACTAAGCACACAATAAAACAAAGTCTTATTTATTTCCCAAGAAAATAAGAACCGCTAACATGAAAATACTAAAGAAAGATATTACGAGCATATACCAACAGAACACATAATACAAGAATATCAAAGATACTTATCACAATGATTTCCTCAAGATTTTGTTTTGTCAGGCTGGGCTCAGATGGCAAAGAGATGGCCATGAGGCTCAAAATGGTGGAGAGAGCCATGCAGCCCAGGCACAAGCCAAGAGCGATAAGGGTAGAGACAGAGACAGCTCTTTAACTTGTTCAGTCCTTTATACCTCAATCATACACCATTCAGACCCAACACCATTGCCATCCCATCTAGATTTTTGCCGAATCCATATTTATAGGGCAGTCCTCAAAAAAAAAAAAAAAAAAAAATATATATATATATATATATATATATATATATATATATATATATATATATATAAAATTACTCTCAGTCCTGCTGTATTGGCCTCTAGGGGCAGCATTGTCCATGTATGGTCAATCTTCAATGCCTTTGATCCTTTGATCTTCTGTAGCAGGACATTCATCAATCATCTGTGCTAAGTTAAGCACTGTGTAAACTGTTGGCGCTATATAAATCGTGTATAATAATAATAATAATCTTGTTAGCTATGGTCCCTTTCAAGTTTGCGTTATAGCAACAGACGATCCAGGCCAAGAGCTGTTCAAAGACATTCCAGACTGTCCCCAGGAAAGCAAATGCTTGGTTGTATCAACCAGAAAGATATTCCAGAAATATGATAATACATCATGTTGACTTCCAACACCATCCGCTTTGCCCCTAAAGGGCGCATACCACCCTTCTTCAGACATGGCTCCTATGGAACAGTTAATAACTGTCTTAACAGGTTAGGTTTTCCAACAGGTCCTTAAGAAACAGCTCCTATGGAACAGTCCATAATGGTCTTAACGGGTTGTGCTTTCCAACAGTAACGCAGTGTAGTATCACAAAAAATGGTCAAGAAGGGGGTAAAACCTTCCAGATCTGAAGGTTCCAGAAGCTTTTACTGGGGGATATATATATATATATATATATATTCTCTGCTCTAGCATTGCAGGAGATAGAGGAATGTACACATGCCTTCAATGTTAATAAAAACAAAGTTTTTTTTTCTTTTTTGACTTTATACATGTTCAGTGGACAAAAATTCAGTCCAATAAACAGGAAGGTGACAAAGAAACATGTGACATATATTACTAAATATTAGCATGATCTTCCTAGCTTTGAAACACTATAGTGGCTGAACAAAGTAAACCTCCATTGGAGACCTGACCATCACACTTGTATGAGTTTGTTGTATAGCTCATTCCAAAACCAATTCCCCTCCCCCCTTATTTTGGCTATTACAACCTACACTCCTCTGGGGTGGCTTTCCACAGAATTTTGGAGCATGTCTGTAGGTATGTGTGCCCATTCAAATGAATATTTGTGAGGTTAGGTACTGATGGTGAGAAGACCTGACTCACAGTTTGTGTCCTGATTCATCTGTAAGCCCTTGTACACACGGTCGGAGATTCCGTCGGAATGTTTCCTATGGGAAAGTTTTGTCGGATATTCCGACTGTGTGTGGTCTGCATCGGACTGTTTCCATCAGAATATTCGATGGACCAAGTTTTCCAACTTGCCAGTAAAATTTTCCAACAAAATGCTCCTATCGGACATACTCCGATCATGTGTAGCCTACTCAGAAGGACAAAGTGCCACGCATGCTCAGATCAAATTCCTAGACCAAAGCTATTGGCTACTAGCCTGAACGTAATCCTGTCGTAATGAAATAACGTCATCACGTTATGTACAATAGGATTTTCCGACAACTTAGTCTGACTGTGTGTATGCAACATCACTTCCGGACCTCTTCCGGAATTAATCCGTCGGAATTACTTTGACGGATTTGGTTGTCGGAATCTCTGACCGTGTGTACAAGGGCTAAGGTATTTTTCAGTAGGGTTGAGGTCAGGCCTCTGTGGAGGACACAAGTTCCTTCACACCAAACTGGTCACACCATATCTTTATGGTTCTGGCTTTGTACACAGAGGCACAGTCATGCTGGAACAGGAATGGGTCTTCACCAAACTGTTTCTACAGGGTTGGAAGCCCACAGTTGTCTACAATGTGTCAATATGATGTTGTCAGGACCTGGATCTGAACCGACGACCTCTGCTGTGTTTGGCAATATCTCTTCTTGCTTAGCTGCATGAGATGCTGCACAGCTCCTGGACAATCTTGCCTTGAACCTTGTTTCTGGTGAACCTTGCACTCTTTGCACTTCCCATGAACTTCCTATTTTCACCATGTCTTTGTACTTCCTTGTTTGTCAGATTATTGTGCTCTTTCCAGCCAATACCTCGCTTTTGTCACTCCTGCTCAAATCAATATCTTTGCAACCACTTATTACGGACCTTTGGCTTGTTCCTTGACTATGCTTCTGCTTGATCCCATACCTGCTATATCTGCTACTGGACCCCAGCTTGCTCACCTCTTGTTGGTGAGATCCGAGGACCACAGCCTGATACTAACCTGCAGCAAATACTATCTCTACCATCGGGAGATCTGGTGAAAACCAGTTAGTACTTAAACCCTGCACCTCGGGTGAGCCCGTATCATTCATTCACCAGGGTGTGACCTGCTTGCGGACTTATCCAGCTGGTCAGTGGGAGCCTCACTACTGATATAGCTACTGGTCTCGGAGCTGACCATGACAGAGGTAGTATTACCAAGACCAGGGCAGTCTTTAAGGCAGGGCAAAAGGGGCAGCTTCCCTGGGCCCCATCATTGTTGTAGGGCCCAAAGCATCTGCCTCATACTTGCCAACTATCCCAGCTTAAATTTCCTTATCCCTTGAATTTTTAATCCTGTGCTGTGTCCTGTTATCTCAGTGTGAAGTGCTGCTACTAATGCTGCCCAGTTCTGCCCTATTGTCATGTACAGATGACTCACCTGCAGGTGTTTACATGTAAATAAGCGGCATTGATATGTAAATAGCCGTGGACTGGCCGCATTGATATGTAAATATAGTGGTATATAGAGGTAAGGTAGGTGGGTGCAAAGATGAGCAGAGGAGGCAGGTAGAGTTAAAGGGGGGTTGGTGTGGAGAGGATGGGGGGAGGTTTGGGGTGCAGAGGTTAGCAGGGGTTTTAGGATGTAAAGGTGTACTGACAGGGTGGATAAAGATGTAGGTCATATGTAGGGCAGCCCATTCATTTCAATTGGCTACTTTATGTGCTAGAAATGTGAAAGAAAGTCCCTACAAAATCAAATGGTTGCACAGCACATGTTAGCAGATGCATGAGGGTGTAATTAAAAATTAATGGCACTGCTGTGTATCTGCTAAGGGCAGCACCTTTCTGTGGTGTCAGGAAAGCGATTTTGCATGCGTTCCTGGCACACACAATTGTGAACGCAGGCTAAATGTCTCAGTTACATTGGTGGTCAGTGTAAATCTTCTCATTACTTTGGTGCTTGGTGTACAATCCTTTCATTCACAACTAGTGGCCCGTGTGAAGTCTCCTCTTACATTGGTGGTCAGTGTAAATCCCTCCCTTACATTGGTGGTTACAGTGAATGCTCCTATAACATTAGTGGTCAGTGCAAACCCCTTTTATCTTGGTGGCCAATTTTCTCCTTTTTATTTTGGTAGTCGGTAAAAAAATCAGCATTGCCATTGATCCCCAGGAGTTCTGGGATACCTAGGAGTTTTCTGTCTATTGATGGGTCCCCCCACCACTACAGTCCATGGTGTGCAGGTAGTGAGGACATGATGTGCTGTAACCTCTAGCAACCAATCAGTGAGCATTAATGATGTGCAGTAATCTCTAGCAACCAATCAGTGAGCAGCAATGATGTGCAGTATCCTCTGGCAACTAATCAGTGAGCAGTAATGATGTGCAGTAACCTCTAACAACCAATCAACAAGCAGAAATCATCTGCTGTAACCTTGTGCATGTAACCAACAAGCAGTAATGTGTGCTGTAACCTCTAGCTATCAATCAGTAAGCAGTAATGATACACTGTAACCTCTGGGAACCAATCGCAATCGCTGTCTGATCTGATTCAGTAAACAGTTTCTGAGTCTAGCTGCTATTTATTGTATGACTCAGATGGAGAGCGAAATTGCATGGGGGACGCAAGTACAGGAGGAGGCGGAGACAAGACCAGTCACAAGGAGAGAGAGAGCAGTGAGCGGTCTTTATTATATATCTTGTAATAAAGCCCAGAAATAAATACACAAAGCACACCAAGATTTAACCACTTAAGCCCCGGACCATTTTGTTGGCCGAAGATCAAGGCAACTTTTTTCGATTTGGCACTGCGTCGCTGTGACAGACCAAGCTGGGACCGAGGCTCTTGGAGGGAGTGAATGCGAGCCTCTTGCCTTGTGATTATGGGACCTCGCATTTGGGGGAATGGTGCTCTTTGTGCCTGGGGACCCCTGAGGTGGTTTTACTTGGATTCAGGTCCGTGTCCCCCCCCCCCAAGACACACAGACTCTGGATATGTAAATGTCATGTAGCAATAGACTGAATCACACTATTGAACACAAACCCTTAGATGCTAATATCATCAACTCCAGCCACCTGTCTGTTGTCTTGTATAATGTAAATGAGTCTAGTCTGGCTTGACACAGATTCTAAAGAATATTTCACCAATTGTTGTTTTGTTGTTTGTGCTAATTAACCTGCAATTTAATGAAGGAATCCAGTGTTGATTAATTAGCTCATGCTAATTAGGTTAGGTTTTAGTCACCCCGCTAATATATATTTTGTGTGAGATCTCAAATAAAGTTCATTCCTGATGTTCTCCAAGACTGGTGTTGTCTAGTTCTTGGGGGTTCCTATAGCCAGATCCATTGGACTTGTGTTCCAGGACTTAGGAAGCGGTATACTGACGGAAGCACTCAAGCGGAGTGTGGGGGACATTCCGTCACAGTTGCTTTAACTGACAATTGCGCGGTTGTGCAGCGTGGCTCCCAAACAAAATTGACGTCCTTTTTTCCCCACAAATAGAGCTTTCTTTTGGTGGTTATTTTATCGCCTCTGCGTTTTTTATTTTTTGCGCTATAAACAAAAAAGAGTGACAATTTTGAAAAAAGCACATTATTTTTTTACTTTTTGCTATAATAATATCCCCAAAAAAATATATGCATTTTTTTTTTTTCCTCAGTTTAGGGCGATACGTATTCTTCTACATATTTGTGGTAAAAATCGCAATAAGCGTTTATTGGTTGGTTTTGCGCAAAAGTTATAGCGTCTACAACATAGGGATGGTTTTATGGCATTTTTATTAATAATTTTTTTTTTTTACTAGTAATGGCGGCGATCCGCGAATTTTATCGTGACTGTGACATTATGGCAGACAGATCGGACCAATTTTTGACACATTTTTGGACCATTGGCATTAAAGCGGGAGTCCACCGGGACTCCGCGTTTTTTTTTTTTAAAAGCCAGCAGCTACAAATACTGCAAGCTGCTGACTTTTAAAATAGTGACACTTACCTGTCCAGCGCGCCCGCGATGTCGGCACCCGAAGCCAATCTCTAGATCGTCTGTCAGGTGCTGCCGCCGCCATCTTGGGTATGGGAATCAGGAAATGGAGCCTTTCGGCTTCATTTCCCGGTTCCCTACTGCGCATGCGCGAGCCCGCACTGCGCAATAAGGACGGTCCCCGCTGCCTCTGGGATCTTGTGTTTCCCAGCAGGCAGCGGGGCACTTGCGGAAAGGGGCGGGCACTTGCGGAAAGGGGCGTAATCTACGCCCCTTTCCGCAGAGAGCTATCCCGGAAGTGGGTGCAGAATACCTGTACTGTACAGGTATCTGCACCCCCCTCCCCCCTGAAAGGTGCCAATTGTGGCGCCGGAGGGGGGGAGGGTTCCGATGAGCGGAAGGTCCACTTTAGGGTGGACCTCCGCTTTAATACAGAGATCAATGCTATAAAATTGCATTGATTACTGTAAAAATGTCACTGGCAGTGAAGGGGTGTTAACCATTAGGGGGCTGGGAGGGGTTAAGTGTGTCCTGGGGAGTGATTCTAACTGTGTGTGGGGGGGGGGGTGAGGCCTGTGGGGATTGAAAGTCACACCTTTACAGAGATATCGAGGGTTATCTAACCCCCTAGACTATCTACATTACTATCACCGATGACAGGGAGCAGGCGATCGGCAGAACGGGGAGATGCTGTGTTTACATCGTCATCTCCCCGTCCTTCCTCACTGTGAGACGATCACGGGCAGCCGGCGGACAGCGAGTCCGCGGGCATGGTCACGGAGCTCACGGCAGGCACGCACACGCGGGAAATTCAAAGTAAGGTACGGGTACGTTACTTTGCCCAGCAGTGCCATTCTGCCGACGTATATCTACAGGAGGCGGTCGGCAAGCGGTTAAAGGGGTTGTAAACCTTCGTGTTTTTTCACCTCAATGTATCCTATGCATTAAGGTGAAAAAACACCTGGCAGTCATCGGCCCCCCAACCCCCCCATTTTAATTACCTGAGTCCCTTCATCTTCTCAGCGGTGAAGCGTTCTCCCTCTCTGCCCGTTGTCCCGGCTCTTCACTGGATAGATTTGATAGCAGCGCAGCCATTGGATCCCACTGCCGTCAATCAAATTCAGTGACGCGAGCGCCGGGTGTCGTGGCAGATTCCGGCATTCGTGTCTATAGACGCAAACGCTGGACTCGGGAGCGTGCCTGCAAGGTAACCCCCAGGAGATTGCTTCTCCTAGGGGGTTATCTGATGTGGGGAGGAGCCGCAAGAGCCCCCAGAAATGGATGTTCGGGGGCCACTCTGTGCAAAACGAGCTGCACAATGGAGGTAAGTATGATATGTTTGTTATTTATTTTATTTTTATAAAAAATTATCCTTTACAATCACTTTAAAGTTGTTCTACACTGCTCAGCTAATTCAGAGCAATGAAGAAGCAGTCAGCAGGGTTGCCAACCTCCCGCAGCATTTTTTACTGACGACCTGAGAAATGACAGAACTTCCTATTGAAAAATAACACAGTGAACTTTTGAACAGTATAAACATGATATGAAAACACCGACAATACCGATAACAAATGAATTTGCTTGATTAACACTTAAAAAGTCAACACAGCATGAAATTATCAGCCCTGATATTTACTGGCAGTTGTAAAAACTGTCAGTAAATCGTTACCCTGAGCAGTGCAGCTGATACAGACGGACAGGGAGAAAAACTGGGAAAGTATTTTATATGAGAGCTAGAACATGTGATGCCCCTTCCAGATAGCAAAGGTTGGGGGTGGGAAGGGAGGGATGGTGGCAAGTGCAGTGGTGATGGAAGTTCCAGGTGGGGGAGGGGGGGTTGCTGTGTGTTTTGGGAGGAGGGTCTGTTGGAAATGAGGTGTGGGGGGGGGGTGTTGAGAATGATGAGGGCAGGGGAACACTTGTAAGGACAGGGACGAGTGATACGAGCAGAGAGGTGTGGGAAAGACAGGGAGGAGTGGTAAGTGCAGAGAAGAGTGGTGAAGGGCAGAGAGGAAAGTTAAGTGCAGAGAAGAGTGGTAGATTCAGGGAAAAGCGGTAAGGAGGAAGAGTAGTAAGGACAGGGAAGTGTGGTAAGGGTAGGGAGGTGTGGAGGTGGCAGGGAGGAATGGGGAGGACAGGGGAGAGTGGAGGTGGCAGAGAAGGGTGGTAAGGGCAGGGAGGTGTGGTAAGGGCAGGGAGGAATGGGAAGGACAGGGAGGAATGGGAAGGACAGGGAGGTGTGGTAAGGGCAGGGAGGAATGGGAAATGACTGGGAGGAATGGTAAGGACAGGGAGGTGTGGTAAGGGCAGTGAGGCGTGGTAAGGACTGGGAGAAATGGGTAGGGCAGGGAGGAATGGGAAGGACAGGGAAGAGTGGTAAGGGCAGGGAGGAATGGGAAGGACAGTGAGGAATGGGAAGTACAGGGAAGACTGGTAAGGACAGGGAGGAATGGAAAGGACTGGGAGGAATGGGAAGGACAGGGAGGAATGGGAAGGGCAGGGAAGAGTGGTAAGGGTGGGGAGGAATGGGAAGGGCAGGGAGGTGTGGTAAGGACAGGGATGAATGGAAAGGACTGGGAGGAATGGGAAGGACAGGGAGGAATCGGAAGGGCAGGGAGGTGTGGTAAGGGTGGGGAGGAATGGAAAGGACTCTGAGGAATGGGAAGGGCAGGGAAGAGTGGTAAGGGCAGGGAGGAATGGGAAGGGCAGGGATGTGTGGTAAGGACAGGGAGGAATGGAAAGGACGGGGAGGACTAGTAAGTGCAGGGAGGTGTGGGAAGGACAGGAAGGAATGGGAAGGACAGGGAGGTGTGATAAGGGCAGGTAGGAATGGGAAGGACTGGGAAGGGCAGGGAGGTGTGGTAAGGGCAGGGAGTAATGGGAAGGACTGGGAGGAATGGGAAGGGCAGGGAGGTGTGGTAAGGACTGGGAGGAATGGGAAGGGCAGGGAGAAATGGGAAGGACTGGGAGGAATGGGAAGGGCAGGGAGGAATGGGAAGGACAGGGAAGAGTGGTAAGGACAGGGAGGTGTGGAGGAGACAGGGAGGAATGGTAAGGGCGGGGAGGAGTGGGAAGGACAGGGAGGGATGGTAAGGGCAGGAATGACTGGAAAGGACAGGGAGGAAAGGTAAGGACAGGGAGGAATGGTAAGGACAGGGAGGTGTGATAAATGGAAGGAAAAGTGGTGATGAAAGTGGAGTGGTGGGCAGGGAAAGTAATCTGTGGATGAAGGGGCCAGGACGGTGTGGTGTCATATTTTGCTCCCCGTTGTAGAATGCTCCGGAAGTGACGTTACGGCCAGAAATTTTGCACTGCGCATGCGTGATGCGGTCCAAACGATTTGCGACAATACAGACCAGTGAAGCCGTCAGGTAATGTCACGGAAGTGACATTACAGACAACACAAACACTGGGCTATGCGTTCCAAGGCTTATTCTTCCCTTGTTACCTAGTGTCTCCAGAACTAGCAGCTGTCCCCGTACAACCCAAAGCAACCTGTGGTGTTAGGTTCTGCATTGCTGGGACTTGTAGTGCCTATCCATAGCAACCTGTGGTGATAGATCCTGCAATGCTGGCACAGGATCGATCATAGGCACTACAAGTCCCAGCAATGCAGAACCTAACACCACAGGTTGCTTTGGGTTGTAGGGGGACAGCTGCTAGTTCTGGAAACACTAGGTGACAAGGGAGGAATTAGTCTTGAAACGCATAGCCCAGTGTTTGTGTTGTCTGTAACGTCACTTCCGTGACATTATCTGACGGTTTCACTGGTCCGTATTGTCGCAAAATCGCTTTGGAATGCATCGCGCAAGTGTTTGGAACGCATCGCGCACGCGCAGTTCGAAATTCCTGGCCTGCAACGTCACTTCCGGAGCATTCTACGCTAGGGAGCAAAATATGACGCTCCAACGGGCGCAAGCCAGTCGCGCTGACGTAATTCCCAGGCGCGGTATCCACATCGCGTTGCCAGGGGGCGGCGCCCGTACGTGTCGCGCCGCGGTGATGTCACGTGCTGCTGAATGGATTGGGCGCGGAGTCTGTGTGAGGTGACGGCGGAGGGGATGTGAGCGGAGGAGGACCGGACACCGGACTGAAGGTTACTATCGCCCCTCCCCCCCCCAACCTGTGTGTTCCCCTCTCCTGGCATGTGGTGATTTTGTTTATAAAGCTTCACATATCTCTGAAGGGGCCGCCCCCTCCCCCACCTATAGAGACCTGAACCCCAAATGTCATCTTGTGCCCCTCCCCCTCCATAAATGTGTTTTGTTTTTTTTAATACTTTATTTGTGCTTCAAAGCTGCCCGCTGCGCATGCTCAGGTGTATAATAATAATAATAATAATATTGTGCTTCGCTGCGCTTTGGGTCGCTCTTAAGCTGCACGAGCCGCAAAGCTTTGCTGAAACCCCTCCCCCTCCCCAACTCCATTCACCCCTCTGTCACTTCAAAATTGTGTCTTTTTAAAAAAAAAAAAATTCCAATTGCGACTTGGTGCGTTTTTTATTTATTTTTTGACCAATGTATATCATTCAGGTGCCTCTTTTGAGCGTTTTTTTATTTTTATTTTTTTACATTGCGGCCCCTCGTGTCACATGAAAGTCGGGATCAAAGAGTAGTGCAGCAATGACTTTAACCACTTCAGCTCTGGAAGATTTACCCGCCCCCCCCCCCCCCCCCCCCCGGAATGACCGGGACATTTTTTGCCATTCGGCACTGCGACGCTTTAACTGTCAATTGCGCGGTCGTGCGAAGTGGCTCCCAAAACAAAATTGAAGTCTTCTTTTTTATTTTTATTTTTTTCCCCCACACAAATAGAGCTTTCTTTGGGTGGTATTCAATCATCTGTTTTTTTTTTTTTTTTTGCGTTATAAACAAAAAAAGACAATTTTGAAAAGGAAACAAAAAAATATTTTTTTACTTTTTGCTATAAAAACATTCCAAAAAAAAAAGTAAAAAAATAAATAAATAAAAAAAATCTAATTTCTTCATCAGTTGAGGCGAATTTGTTTTCTGCTACATATTTTTGGTGAAGAAAATCCCAATAAGCGTATAGTGATTGGTTTGCACAAAAGTTTTAATAGCGTCTGCAGACTATGGGATAGATTTTCTTCTTTTTTTTTTTTTTTTTACTTTTTAAAGGGGTTGTAAATGTCCATGTTTTTTCACGTTAATGCATTAAAAAAAATAAAAAACATCCGACAATTAGCGGATTCCCCCCATACCCCCCCCCTTTACTTACCTGAGCCCTCAAAGTCCCATGTCGTGAGCCTGCTGCCTTCTCGACCGGGCTTCTCTGCTCAGTCATTGGATGATTGATAGCAGAAAAGCCATTGGCTCCCGCTGCTGTCATTCAAATCCAATGATGTGGGGAGGCGGGGCAGAGTGATCCGGTCGGCGGCTATAGCACGCCCGCAAGCTAACCCCCCTTGGGAGAGCTCTTCCCGGAACGTTTGTTATCTGATGTGGGGAGGAGCCGAGACAGCCGCCGGGGGGGGACCCAAGAAGAGGAGGATCGGGGGGGGGGGCACTCTGTGCAAAACATTCCCGGAACGTTTGTTATCTGATGTGGGGAGGAGCCGAGACAGCCGCCGGGGGGGACCCAAGAAGAGGAGGATCGGGGGGGGGGCACTCTGTGCAAAACAAGCTGCACAGTGGAGGTAAGTATGACATGTTTGTTTAACCATTTGCCGACCGCTGTCAGCACACACACACACTTTGAAATTCCCGCCGTGTGCCTGACGCAAGCTCCGTGACCGTACCCGCGGTCTCGATCACCGCAGGAGATGCCCGCGATCGTCAACTGGGGAGATTCCAATGTATACACAGCATTTTCCCGTTCTGCCTAGTGACAGGACACCGATCGTCTGCTCCCTGTCATGGGGGGGGGGGGGGGAGGAGGAATCAGTGTCCTGTCATACACAGCCCATCCCCCAGACAGTTAGGATCACTCCCCAGGACACGTGTAACCCCTCCCCCCGCCCCCCTAGTGGTTAACCCCTTCACTGCCAGTGACATTTTTACAATAATCAGTGCAATTTTATAGCATCAATCGCTGTATTAATGACAATGGTTCCAAAAATGTGTAAAATTTGTCCAATGTGTCCGCCATAATGTTGCAGTCACGATAAAAATCGCAGATCGCCACCATTACTAGTAAAAAAATAAAAAATATTAATAAAAAATGCCATAGAACTATCCCCTATTTTGTGGACACTTTAAATTTTGCGCAAACCAATCAATACAGGCTTATTGCGTTTTTTTTTATTTTTTATTATTATTTATTTATTTTTTATTTATTTTTTTACCAAAAATATGTAGAAGAATATGTATCGGCCGAAACTGAGGAAAACATTTTTTTGTATATTTTTTTGGGGATATTTATTATAGCAAAAAGTAAAAAATAATGCGTTTTTTTTTTTTCAAAATTGTCACTATATATTTTTTGTTTATAGGGGGGGGGGAAACAAAACCGCAGAGGTGATCAAATACCACCAAAAGAAAGCTCTATTAGTGGGAAAAAAAAGTACGCCAATTTTGTTTGGGTGCAACGTCGCACGACCGCACAATTGTCAGTTAAAGCGACGTAGCGCCGAATCGCAAAAAGTGCTCTGGTCAGGAAGAGGGTAAATCCTTCCGAGGCTGAAGTGGTTAAAGAAAAAAAAAAAAAATGAACCTTCACAACTTTAAATTTTTTTTTTTTTTTTTTTACTAGTAATGGCAGCAATCAGCGTAATTATTATTTTTTTTTTTTTTTAGTGGGATTGCGGAGGACAAATCTGACACACTTTTTGGGCACCAGTGACACCAATACAGTGATCAGAGATAATACTATACACCAGGGATATGCAATTAGCGGACCTCCAGCTGTTGCAAAACTACAAGTCCCATCATGCCTCTGCCTCTGGGTGTCATGCTTGTGACTGTCAGAGTCTTGCTATGCCTCATGGGACTTGTAGTTCCTCTGCGGTAATATTGTGTGACCTAAAAAAAAAAAAAAATGGAATTACCACTATTTTATTCTCTAGGACAGCCCTCAAACTTTTCACTTGCTTACTCATTTTGCGAGTGGAAAATGAGGGCTTGCAAGCTGGGCTGCTTGGGAGTGGTGGGGCGAGCACTGCCGCGGGCGGGGTTGATCGGAAGCCGTTCTCCCAGCGATCGCCCCGATGGCAGAGAGCATGGAGGAAGAGGAGACCCGTGGGATCGCAGAGCGGTATAGCACGCTATAACAGCTTACATTCAAATTGCCTCCGCTCTGCTAGCCGTCACAAACAGTCCCGCCTCCTCCTGACCCCGTGCCTGTGATGGACAGAATGCATCCCAGCATTGGACCCGCGTTCTGTCTATCACAGGCACGGGGTCGGGAGGAGGCGGGGCTGTGTTTCACGGCGAGCGAAGCGGAGGCAATTTCAATGTAAGCTGTAACAGCGTGCTGTACCGCTCTGCGATCCCGCGGCTTTCCTCTTCCCCCAGTCATGATCCGGCCGCCAATGTTGGGCACGGTGCGGCTGCAATGTTGGGCGCGGCTGCAATGTTGGGCATAGGTGAGCCTGCACTGATGGGCACTGGTGAGACTGTGTTAACTGATAAAGTTGTTGTGTAATATTTATTTTTGTAACTTAATTCTGCATAAAACATTTAAAGAGGGATTCCACCAAAAAAAAAAATATTAAAAGCCAGCAGCTATAAATACTACAGCTGCTGACTTTTAATAAATGGACACTCACCTGTCCCGGGTACCAGCGATGCCGGGGCCGATCGATCGCTCGGCTGCTGCAGTCACCATTCTAGGTGAGGGAATCAGGAAGTGAAGCGAATCGGCTTCACTTCCTGGTTCCCTACTGCGCATGCGCGAGCCGCGCCGCGCAATAGGAAATCTCCGCGCTGTCACTGGGACCCGTGTGTGTCCCAGCAGACAGTGCGGCAGGGCAGGAAATAGCGTAGACTCCCACGGGAGTCTATGCCCTGAAGTGGGTGAAAATACCTGTCTTTGACAGGTATCTCCACCCCCCTCCCCCCTGAAAGGTGTCAATTGTGACACCGGAGGGGGGGAGGGATCCGATCAGCGGAGGTTCCACTTTAGGGTGGAATCCCGCTTTAAGTGTCATTTCACGAGATAATTTGTGAGGGCGTGATTAGTGGCAGAATTAGGGGCAGGGTAGGGGTTGGGCGGGGCAACTGGTGGCGAGTAACCCTTGAGGCCTGGCTAGTGGCTCAGGACTTGAAATTTTGAGCCCTGCTCTAGGATGTCTGCTTTCAGAAAAAATATTATGTTTTGGGAGTTTTATGTAGACACAAATGCATTCCAATCTCAGAATTCCCTACACTGCTCTGAGGGGGGGAGGGGCACTGTACACACATTGTAAAAGATGGGAAACATTGGTTCTCTGTAGCTGCGATCGTCAGCTTTTGTGATGGGGAAGAGATTGGGTGCAGTTCTGCTAGGGGGGGCGGCCCCTGTTTCCAGGAGGAGGACTGTCATTGGCCACTGCTAAAGTCTATCACAGGCTTGCTAGCCCCACCCACCATCTGGAGGAAGGTGACTCGGAAAGAAGAGATTTCACAGTGATTGAGAAAACTCCAATCAGGTGACAGTTTGTAGAATTATTGTTGAGCTTCTGGGAACTTTGTTGAAATTATTCCTGAACCTTTGTGTCCCCTACTACTGATCCCCGACACTCTGCGTTCCTTTAAGCCAGGGCCAGTATTCAGCGCAATGAAAATCGCACCCACCCACTTTTTCTCATCTGCGGGGCCCCAACTTATGATCTTGCACACAGGCCCACTGCTTTCAGAACGTGCCCCTGACCTCGTCATTGCACATCCATTCCATATGCTTGTATGCTACATCCCACACATCCCATACAAGCACGTGGGCTGGATGTGAGAGGTGGATCAACAGGATGAGTGTGCCAGGACAGGTAGATGTGTCTCATCTCTGCGTCCTTTCACCACTCTGCATATCACACATATCATAGATGAAAAGAGGGTACAGCAGTGGGGAAAATTATCAGGAGGGGTTCAGATGTGGAACAGAGCAGGAGGGTACAGTGGTGGGACACATGTGCAGGAAGATACAGTGGTGGAAGAGATTAGAGGGGGGGGGTACAGTTATGGGCCAGATGAGCAAGGGGTTCAGTGCTGGAGCAAAAAAGCAGAGGGGTAGAGCAGTGGGACAGATGTAATAGGAGGTTTATTTGCGGGGTAGACGAGCAGCGGGAACAATGGTGGGGCAAAATAGCAGGGGGGGTTCAGAGGTGAGACAGATGTGCAGGAGGTACAGTGGTGGGGCAGATGAGAAAGCGGGTTACAGTGGTGGGGTGGATGCGCAGATGGTTTCAGTGTCGGGACAGATGAGAGAGTGCGACAGAAGAGCATGGGGATGCGGCGGTGGAGAAGATGTGCAGGGAGGTACAGTGGTGGGGGGATGAGAAAAGGGGTACACTGATTGGGCAGATGAGCAGGGGGGGTTACAGTGGTGGGACAGATGAGCGTGGGGGGGGGGGTTCAGTGTTGGGGCAGAGGAGAAAGGAGGTTCAGCTGTGGGACAGAAAAGCTGGGTGGTTCAGTGTTGGGGCAGATGAGCAGGGTGGTTCGGTGTTGGAGCAGAGAAGAAAGTAGGTACATTGGTGGGACAGATGAGCAGGGAGTATGGAGGTGGGGCAGATGAGCAGGGGGTTTGAGTGTTGGAATAGAGGAGAAAGGAGGTACATTGGTGGAACACATGAGCGGGGGGGGGGGGGGTAGAATAGCGTGAGGTACAGTCATGGGGCAGATGAGAAAGGGGGTTACAGTGGTGGGGCAGATGAGCAAGATAGTTCAGTGGTAGAGCAGATGTGCATGGAGGTACAATGGCTGGGCAGATGAGCAAGGGGTAACAGTGGTGGGACAGAAGAGCAGGGTGGTACAATGGTGGGGCAGATGTGCGCGGGGGTTGCGGTGGTGGGGCGGATGTGCGCGGGGGTTGCGGTGGTGGGGCGGATGTGCGCGGGGGTTGCGGTGGTGGGGCGGATGTGCGCGGGGGTTGCGGTGGTGGGGCGGATGTGCGCGGGGGTTGCGGTGGTGGGGCGGATGTGCGCGGGGGTTGCGGTGGTGGGGCGGATGTGCGCGGGGGTTGCGGTGGTGGGGCGGGGGTTGCGGTGGTGGGGCGGGTGTGCGCGGGGGTTGCGGTGGTGGGGCGGGTGTGCGCGGGGGTTGCGGTGGTGGGGCGGGTGTGCGCGGGGGTTTGCGGTGGTGGGGCGGGTGTGCGCGGGGGTTTGCGGTGGTGGGGCGGGTGTGCGCGGGGGTTTGCGGTGGTGGGGCGGGTGTGCGCGGGGGTTTGCGGTGGTGGGGCGGGTGTGCGCGGGGGTTTGCGGTGGTGGGGCGGGTGTGCGCGGGGGTTTGCGGTGGTGGGGCGGGTGTGCGCGGGGTTTGCGGTGGTGGGGCGGGTGTGCGCGGGGGTTTGCGGTGGTGGGGCGGGTGTGCGCGGGGGTTTGCGGTGGTGGGGCGGGTGTGCGCGGGGGTTTGCGGTGGTGGGGCGGGTGTGCGCGGGGGTTTGCGGTGGTGGGGCGGGTGTGCGCGGGGGTTTGCGGTGGTGGGGCGGGTGTGCGCGGGGGTTGCGGTGGTGGGGCGGGTGTGCGCGGGGGTTTGCGGTGGTGGGGCGGGTGTGCGCGGGGGTTTGCGGTGGTGGGGCGGGTGTGCGCGGGGGTTTGCGGTGGTGGGGCGGGTGTACGCGGGGGTTTGCGGTGGTGGGGCGGATGTGCGCGGGGGTTTGCGGTGGTGGGGCGGATGTGCGCGGGGGTTTGCGGTGGTGTGCGCGGGGGTTTGCGGTGGTGGGGCGGGTGTGCGCGGGGGTTTGCGGTGGTGGGGCGGGTGTGCGCGGGGGTTTGCGGTGGTGGGGCGGGTGTGCGCGGGGGTTTGCGGTGGTGGGGCGGGTGTGCGCGGGGGTTTGCGGTGGTGGGGCGGGTGTGCGCGGGGGTTTGCGGTGGTGGGGCGGGTGTGCGCGGGGGTTTGCGGTGGTGGGGCGGGTGTGCGCGGGGGTTTGCGGTGGTGGGGCGGGTGTGCGCGGGGGTTTGCGGTGGTGGGGCGGGTGTGCGCGGGGTTTGCGGTGGTGGGGCGGGTGTGCGCGGGGGTTTGCGGTGGTGGGGCGGGTGTGCGCGGGGGTTTGCGGTGGTGGGGCGGATGGGCACGGGGGTTTGCGGTGGTGGGGCGGATGTGCGCCGGGGTTTGCGGTGGTGGGGCGGATGGGCACGGGGGTTTGCGGTGGTGGGGCGGATGGGCGCGGGGGTTGCGGTGGTGGGGCAGATGTGCAGGGGGGGGGACAGTGATCAGAGGTGTGAAGGTGGATGCATTGGGGCTGATCTGAGGTGTGAGAGTGCAGGATGTTAATTTCTCATTTACTACAGTAGTTTACAGCATTTACTTTATAAAAAATCAGTTTCGTGGTTGAGAGTGTAAAGTTTACTTTTTTTTTTTTTTTGTTATAAAATCGGCACGCTCAATTTCTTTGAATACATTTTTCGGCACACTGTGCTCCAAAGGTTGCCTCCCCCTGGGATAGAGAAAGGAAGTGACTTGGGAAATATTTTTCTGTTTGTCGCGAGTTTCAATGATATTACTACTCCTTTTATGTGACGGTGAACTTTACATAAACAAAGAATGTTTATTTGGAAAACATGTCACTTTTTTTGATGAAATGCTTTTATGTGTTGTTTTCTTTTTTTTTTTTTTTTTTTTTATACGAGTTATTTTGCAGATTATCATAGAGAATTATTGGGTTGCATTTGATTTTGTTTAATTCTCTCTCATCACAGCATGGCTGCTTTACCTCAAAACAATCTCCAGAAGCAGTTAGAATTCTTTTCTGCGAAGGTTGGTGGGAACAAACTCTCTCTTCAGAAGTCTAAGCCGAGGTGAGTGCAATGTGATGAGTTTTATTTATTTTTTAAAGCGGTATTGAAACCTGCTGACAGGCAGTTTTTTTTTTTTTTTTTTTTTTTTATAACAGAAGAAATCTAAGTGGTCTTCTGTCATAAATGTGTCTCTCTCCCCTGCCTGTCAGCCGTAATGTAATCTAAGCCCTGCATGCACAGCTCGGGCCATCTATACCATTTAAGCGAGCAAAGAGACGGAACCTGGAATAAAAACCAGGCAAAGATGGAAGCACCGGTGACGAGCAGGAGCGGTGACAGCGCAGTGCTGGAGGGCTCCATTTGATGGGTGAATCTCTCAAATGTGCATGCTGGCACATTATGACATAAACCCGCAGTGGGTCCCTTTTTTAAGGCTTCGCGTACTAGGGGTCGACTGATTATCGGCAGCCGATGTTCACTTTTTATTTATTTATTTATTTTTTTTATTTTTTTAAGCATTGGTCACAAACTAACCGATATTGCTTCAAGGGGTTGTTCTGGGGTGATGCCTGCAGCTGCAGGCATCAACCTGGTACCATTCTTTAGAGTGGTCGGTCAGCTTACTTCTAATAACTGATGCGGCTAAGCAGCGGGAGGGGACGTCCCCCTCCCGCAGCCTTCCACCGCTTTGCCCGGGTCTTTTGTTCCACCAGGAGGCCCGAGCAACCAGCCAGAACGTCCGCCAGCTGGCCGAAGACCTGAACAAAGCCAGATCTTGACATTTTGAATACTTACAAGTGCAGAGGAGGGGCTTGGGGTCTTATAGTCCCCAGATCCCTCCATAAAGAGGGACCTGTCACTGCCTATTACTGTCACAAGGGATGTTTACATGTAAAAGGACAGTATAAAAAGTTTTAAATCTACAGAATATCAGCACCTGATACTGGCTATCTGCCTGAAAGGCATTCGAAAAATCGGTATCGGCCCCGAAAAAACTATCAGTTGACCCCTTACCATGTACACTAAAAAGCTCCTAAACTTGAGTTTAGGAGCTTTTTGTGTTTTTTTTTATTTATTTTTTGCCAAAGGTCCTAAAATTCAACTCCATAAAAGCCTACGTGTCCATGTGCACAGGGGCTGTTAGGATCGTTTAGGCGCTGCTGTGGTTAGGGCAGGTTCAATCACGCTAAGCCTTTTTCTATAGGGACACTTGTGGGTTTGCCCCAGAGCCTCGCTGTTTGCATCTATTGACACAGACTCTGTCCTGCCCCCCCATCCCTCTTCACTGGCTTTTGATTGAGAGCACTGGGAGCCAATGGCTCTCGCTGCCTTAGCAAAGCCAGTGAGACCAGGAAGTAAGGGGAGAGAGCCACTGCAGGCGTGCATAGTGCTGGATGCAACGGTGGCTCTGGTGTGTAAAAGGTCAGGGAGGGGGAGGGAGGGGGGTGGTGTGTGAGGGAGGTGGGGGTCATTGAACTGTGCAGTCTCCAATCTGACTGCATATCTATCTCTGTGACTTCAATTGGACTTGCCTGGACCGCTTGCCTCCTCGGCCAATTGTGACACTTCTGTATACGTGAAAATCAGTCAATGGGTTTTTTTTTTTTTGCTAGAAAATTACTTAGAACCCCCCCCCCCCCCCCCCCCCCCCCCCCAAAAAAAATATTTATAATATTTTCAAAAATTCGATTCAAGTTTTTGTGCCTGGAGTACAACATTTAAAGCGGAGGTCCACCCACCGCTGCAAAGATTAAAAGCCAGCAGCTACACATACTGTAGCTGCTGGCTTTTAATAATCGGACACTTACCTGTCCTGGAGTCCAGCGACGTCTGCACCGCAGCTGATGTTTCCATCAGCTGTCGGATGCATGCCGCCTCCATTGCGAGTAGGGGAACTCGGCAGTGAAGCTTTTGCGGCTTCATGCCGGGAACCCTACGGCGCATGTGCGAGGCTTCGCTCCTTTCTCCTACTGGCCCGGTGGCTGGGGAAGGAGGAGGAGGGAGCCCGGGTGGTGATGTCAATATCCACAACTGAGGCGCCCGGAGGGGGGTACAACAAGTGGAAGTTCCACTTTTGGGTGGAACGCCGCTTTAACTTTTTTTTTTTCTCACTCTCTGAACATTCATAGTTAATCTGGTTTAAAAAAAAATTAAAAAATAGTGCATTCGGTTCAACCAACAAATTCATTTTTCATATTTTCCTTTACAGTGTATTTACTTTTAAAAAGAAGAATTCCTCGGATGGGTCGGTAGTAACAAGCATCATTCCTGCAAATCAACATGTACCACTGAAGGATAAGAATGTAAATGTTGCTCTAGAACAGCCCTCAGTAAAGCAATTAACAGCCCCTTCAAAATCCAAAGAGACAAGTAGGCTCAATCCATTCTTCACACCTGTCTGTGCAAAACCTCCAGAGCCTTCTCCACCAATACTTCCTGCAAAGACTGTCCAGCAAAGTTCAGATGGGAAACGTGAGACCAACAAACCTAATAAACTCTTTACACCCGTTCATATAAAACCTCCAGAACCTTCCCCACCACTACTTCTTCTTACAAGACCTGTACAGCAAAGTGCAGATGGGAAAATTGAGACCATCGGAAAAGTGGACTCTCTTCCTAAGAAAAGGGGCTGCAATACATCCCTCAGTTCCACTCTCAGCCTGGAGGAATGGGATGATATGAATGACTTTGACACATCTGTATCTCCTCCCAAGAGCCAAATAAGGAAATTCGGAAAAATGCCAGAGAAATGCAGCCAGAGGCCTAACGAGATCTCTCCGAAATCTCAGACACTTGAAGAAGCGTCATCTGTAAATAAAGAGATTGTGAAAAACTGTATAGAGCAACGGCCTGGTGTGGTTCCTGATTCCTGTGCAGAGACTGTAGATGCGTGTGTAGGTGAGTGTTTTTTTTGTATCATTTTTATTTTCATTTTCAAGTTTTGAACAAAAAAACAACGCAGAAAATCAACATAAATGAGGGGTATGTGGGTAGGTGGGTGGTTTTAAACATGTACAAGACAATGGTTCATTTTTGGCCTTGAACAAGTACTTATGTGCTAGCTGTTTTAGAATTTCGCTTACCCTAAGGCAGTGCTTCTCAATTATTTTCTGTCATGCCCCCCCTAGGAAGAAGAAAACATTTCACGCCCCGCCCCCCCCCGTGCGACTGTAAATGGTATCATTTGTCTATAAAATTGTTATAAGTACACCTCTACATAACACTGTATCCTTATTAACGTATATGAGAAGGAAAAAAAGAAAGAAATGTGGATCAATTTACAAGAAAAAATAGCTTTATTAACTGTAGCAGAAAAGATTTAAAGGAGCACAAGATTTAAAGGAGCACAGGATTTAACGGAGCACAATATTAAAAAAAAACTTTAACCTGCAAAAAAAAAATATATAAAATAATTTGAGCTGGTTTTTTAATCAGAGGTGATGTCTGAAATAATGGCTACAATGAGCACGTTTTGCAATGCATAGCTTTTCGAAGTGGGGTTTGAAGCAGGACACAGCAACTCTCAGCTCCTTCTCAATGTGTAGCCGAGACCTGTATTTGCTTTTTCAGAGCAGCAACAGCAGAGAAGCCAATCTCACACAAGTAAGAAGTTGCAAATGGTAGAAGAATTTGCACGCGTTTCAAAGCATAATAAAAGCCTTTTCATCAGAACACTGACCTTTTTTGGCTGAATCGGCGGTGTCCCCTTTTATGTGTCTTCAACTCCTTTCTTTTAGGCATTTTTCTGTACAGAGGACCGATTTTCGGGTCTAAAAGTCACACGGGCGGGTTTGGCCAATCACGATAGCGCATCATGTCTATCCAATCAGGTCCTCTGCATGTGTCACGTGCGTTGGCGGTCCTCCGCGTCGGGCTGCTACTGGGGCTGCGCTGGGACAATCTCCAGTGTTCGCGCCGCGCTGGCCCCTCTCTCCACCGTAGAGTTGCTAGGCAACCAACGCCATGTGGGACGCCGCTTGCGAGTGAGTCGGATGATCCGATCTAGACATCCAATATGACAGTATTTGCCGAGGTCAAACGAGCCCCCCCCTTTATGGAGCCTCGCGCCCCCCCTGGGGGGCACGCCCCACTATTTGAGAAGCACTGCCCTAAGGCAAGTGTCCAAATGACTTTCAACAGCTTGCAAACAAATATAGCCCTTTAGATTGATGTATACCCTAAGGCTGCATTCACACCTGAGCTTTTTCAGCTCGAAAAAACACCCAACGAGCAAAATCCCATTCATTTAAATAGACCCTGTTCACACCTGAGTGTTTTGTAGCCTGAAGGAAAAGGCCTCAAGCTCAAAAAAAGTACATGAGCTTCTTTTTGGGCAGATTACAGGGGTTTTTCTGCTTTTTTTTTCATCGGTGACCTTTTGTGACCTGTGCAAAATGGCGGCAAAAAAGCACGACTTTCTGCCTGAAAACAAAAAATTCTCAGGCGTGAATGCAGCCTAAAAGTATGGTATACTGTTTGTGTGTGTGTATATAGGGTAGGATCTGTATGTGCAAAGCAGACTCTTATCCAGGGTGGATTTGATTTAAATCAAGTCGATTTTAAATCATAATTTTTAAAGAGCGACTGTCATCTCTGTCGCGCAGCGTCTCCTCCTCTGACCAGTTGTTAACTCACCAGCAGCCCCATTCACTTTAATGGGATGGCTGGTGATGCGGCAGTGACGCAACAAGGTGAGGGACGTGGCGGCAGCAGGTGAGTGGTGCCCGCTAACAGGCGCTGCCATGATGGATCTGAAATGACAGGTGCTCTTTAAAGTGGTTGTAAACGCTCATACTAGCTCCATTATGAAA
The DNA here is from genome assembly GCF_037356315.1 of Lithobates pipiens. Lineage (NCBI taxonomy): Eukaryota > Metazoa > Chordata > Amphibia > Anura > Ranidae > Lithobates > Lithobates pipiens. Next base: position 2,583,511 of record NW_027507903.1, read on the forward strand.
TTCTTGCCTTCGATCAAAGCTGTTGCAGCGGTCCCCATACACCGATGTGGCCCGGCGACATGTCTCCTGAAGTTATTTCCAGGTATCGCGGGCTCCGGCACTATGATTGGCCGGAGCCGCAATGACATCACTCCTGCCGGTCATGGAGCAGCTACTGAAGAAACGTCACAAGCCGTTTCTTCAGTGCACATGCGCCGGTGGCGTCGACACATGTGGATTGAGTGAATATCTCCTAAACGGTGCAAGTTTAGGAGATATTCATGGTACCTAGAGGTAAGCCTTATTATAGGCTTACCTGTAGGTAAAAGTGCGTAGTACAGGGTGTACAACCACTTGAAATGTAAGGAGTCATTCTTGCTGGTGTTTAGAATCTTTAATATTTGCAAACAAAATGAAGGTTTCCTATTTAGAATAAGTTGTCAAGCTAGCAAAACAGCGATATCCGAACCGATTCCATCATACAGTTTGTAGTGTACATAGATTTTCAAAACAATGGGATAAAGGAATATTCCTGAAATTCGTTTTTATCTCATGGGGGTTTTTTTTTTTTTTGTTTGTTTTTATTTAGCAAATCAGAAATTAAACATACATCGGGCGGGTATTACATCAAGTATAGTCAGCAGTGAATTTACAGTGATCCAGACAATAATGTAACCATCAACAGTCCATGACCATAATGTCTTGAATCTCCAACCCTATCCTGCACCCCGGAATAGGTACTTTCACCTTAGGCAAAGGAAGTAACCAATCCTCCCTCTTCCGTGAAGGGCAGAACCCCTTAGGCAAAGGAGGGAACCAATCCTCCCTCTTCCGTGAAGGGCAGAACCCCTTAGGCAAAGGAGGGAACCAATTCTCCCTCTTCCCTGAAGGGCAGAACCCCTTAGGCAAAGGAGGTAACCAATCCTCCCTCTTCCCTGAAGGGCAGAACCCCTTAGGAAAAGGAGGTAACCAATCCTCCCTCTTCCCTGAAGGGCAGAACCCCTTAGGCAAAGGAGGTAACCGATCCTCCCTCTTCCCTGAAGGGCAGCAGAACCCCTTAGGCAAAGGAGGTAACCAATCCTCCCTCTTCCCTGAAGGGCAGCAGAACCCCTTAGGAAAAGGAAGTAACCAATCCTCCCTCTTCCATGAAGGGCAGCCGCAGAACCCTTAGCCAAAGGAAGTAACCAATCCTACCTCTTCCGTGAAGGGCAGAATCCAAACACCCCCCCCACGGGCTATGAGATACGGTTTCTCATAGCCTACTACACCTTTCTAACTTCAATATTCATTCGTCCAATCACTGTGCTCCAATTCCCACCCTCTGGCTGGACTCTGCCATTGGGATGACTCTCTCCACAACTCTAGGTCCCTTCTTCCTCCAGTGTGTCCTTTTTGAGTCTACCCATCTAAACCATACCTTCTTGAATTTCTTGGGGGCACCCCTGGCCTCATACGTCATCCTATAGAAAAGTACATCCGCATTTTACTACTTTTATCCACATACCTACTGTCAGTTGCTCTCCATGAATTCAGTGCCTGGCTATCAGTTTTCTTACTCCGAAGTATAGGATCCTAAGGAACGGTTCAGTGCATGCATTCATCTCCTGCTGGCCAAAGACCCCTAGGAGGCAAGGCACTGGAAAACGGATATTAGCTAGTCCAAAGTTATCAGAAATAAATTCAGTCACTTGAAACCATAACGGTCTTATTCTAGGGCATTCCCATACCATATGGATGAAAGTCTCTTCCAGTGCACACTTGACCTGCAGAAGATCCCCCCTTCATGATCAGGTCATTTTTGCAATACGGCATGGCGTCGCTTTAACTGACAATTGCGTGTACCCGACACTGTACCCAAATAAAATTTTATGTCCTTTTTTCCTACAAATAGAGCTTTCTTTTGGTGGTATTTGGTATTTGATCACCGATCACCTCTGCGTTTTTTTTTTTATATTTTATTTATTTAAAGGGCAAAGATACACGAAATACAATATCCTTAATTAACATAAGAAAACAATACAAAGGTGTAGGATGGGTTGGACTACATAACATGAAATAGAGCAGGGGCACTCAACCTTTTGAAGCACTAGGGCCTTTCACGCTGCTTTCACACTGATGCACTGCGGTTTTCCCGCACCGCGGGTGCAACGCAATGTACCTTTTGGCTTTCCTGCACTTTGCAATAGACTTCTATTATATTCTGCAGGTTTGGTGCACTTTGAGAAAGCTCACCAAACTCGCAGGTAATAACAGAAGTCTATGGCTCGGTGCAGGTAACCCCGCAGAACAGATATGCCCATATATACACTGTGATTTTAGTAATAAACTGAGTTTTAATAACAGTATTCTATTCCATCCCAGAGCGGGAGGTCACGGGCCACTGGTTGGGCACCCCTGACATAGTGTCCAAGTACACCTGAGCCATCAATTATACCTATCCATAACTAGCATCTCCAAATTGGAGAAGCTTAATAATTGCAGTCAACCCCCTCCCCTGCAGGGGCAGAGAGTATCTTGCTTCTGAAGGTCTTCTTGGAACCCTGGCCGGTTCCGCGGATCCCGCCCCCCGTTTTCTAGTATAATAGAGGAACAGAGCAGTGTAGGCCTACGGGGGCGACCAATGGGTCTCCATATTCCTAGATGTATAGAAACAGAGAGGAAAGACAAAGAGACGGGGGGATAGAGGGGGAATAGAAATGAAGTAGGGGGGGAGGGGTGCGAAGAGAAGGTAGGGGGAAGGAAGACAATTGGGGCGCATGGAGGCAGCACCCCAATATTCTGCTACATATTTTTGGTAAAATCCCAATTGGTGTATATTGATTGGTTTGTAAAAAAGTTATACCGTCTACAAACTATGGGATGTTTTTTCTTTTTTTTTTACTAGTAATGGTGGCGATCAGCGGTGGACTTTGACACAAATTTTATGCTTTGTGGGGACCAGTGACACTAAGAGTGATCAGTGCTAAGACTATGCACTGTCACTGTAGTAATGACACCGGCTGGGAAGGGGTTAACATCAGGGGCAATCAATGGGTTAAATATGTGCCTAGCCAGTGTTTATAGGTACTGTGGGAGGTCCTTTTACAAGGGAAAGAGATGGAATTTATTCCCTGCTTTGCAGGAACACAAATTCCATCCCCTCCCTGCTGTCAGAATGGCGATCTGCTTTGTTTACCTAGGCAGATCACTGTTCTGCTGAACGATTGGTGGGTGCCAGCGGACCATGCACCCGTCATTTAGCTTCCTCTGTGTGTAATCACAGCAGACGTGAGCTGCCGGCAACCCGCATGAGTGCCCCCCTACCCGAAATGTCAGATCATGCATAATTTATATTAAAAACTGCTATCGGGCGTACCTGAAGGGACACACTGGTCTGAAAAGTGGCAAAGCACAATTAACCACTAAGGACCGCCGCATGGCAATGTACGTCGGCACAATGGCACCGACAGGCACCTCCCCCCCCTCCCAGTCACAGTGTCACTGATTGCAGTGATCATTTATTTACTGATCACTGCGTTTAGTGTCAGTTGTGTGGGTAAAAACTGTCAGGGCAGTTAGTGTTAGGTCCAGGGTAGCCCCCTACCCCCCCCCCCCCCCCCCCCCATAAAGGTTTAACCCCCTGATTGACCCTAGAGTTAACCCTTTTGCCAGTGTCACTAAGAGATCGTTTTTCTGATCGCTGCATTAGTGTCACTGGTGCCGCTAGATAGCTAGTTATTTTTTATGTTCACCGCCAGATTTTTATAGCGTTAGGTACCCCCATATACTACCTAATAAAGATTTTAACCCCCTGATTGCCCCTAGAGTTAACCCTTTCACCAGCGATCACCATATAAGTGCCACTGGTGACGCTGGTTAGCCAGTTCGTTATTTAGGTTCCCCTTTAGGTTTTTATATAGCATCAGGGACCCCCATATACTACCTAATAAAGATTTTAACCCCCTGATTGCCCCTAGTTAACCCTTTCACCAGTGATCACCGTATAAGTGTTACGGGTGACTCTGGTAAGTTTGCTTTTTATAGCATCAGGCCACCCACCATTTATTACCCAATAAAGGTTTAACCCCCTGATCACCCGGCAGGTGATATCAATTAGGTTTTAGGGTCAGGGTCTGCATCGCCCCAGGCAGCGCTAGGTTAGTGCCAGTACCGCTAACACCCACACGCAAAGCATACACCTCCCTTAGTGGTATAGTATCTGAACAGATCGATATCTGATCAGATCTATACTGGCGTCCCCAGCAGTTTAGGGTTCCAAAAAAACGCATTGTTAGCGGGATGAGCCCAGATACCTGCTAGCACCCGAGTTTTGCCCCTCCGCCCAGCCCACCCAAGTGCAGTATCGATCGATCACTGTCACTTACAAAACACTAAACACATAACTGCAGCTGTTCGCAGAGTCAGGCCTAAGCCCTGCCATCGCTAACAGGTTTTTTGGTAGCGTTTTATATTTAAATCCTGAAGGCAGTGCTTGGTTTTCGTGGTCCCGTACATGGCTAGACTCCCAAAAAGTCCCCCACATGTGGTATCCCCGTACTCGGGAGAAGCAGCAGAATTTATTTTGGGGTGTAATTTCACTTCTGCCCATAGCATGTGTGAGCAATATATCATTTAGTGACAACTTTGTGCAAAAAAAAAAAATTGTAATATTCCTGCAACTTGTGGCAAAATATAAAATATTTCATGGACTCAACATGCCTCTCAGTAAATAGCTTGGGGTGTCTACTTTCCAAAATGGGGTCATTTTGGTTTTGTTCTATTTTGTCATTTTATGGCCTTCGAAACTGTGATAGGTAGTGAGGAGTGAAATCAAAAATTTGCACCCTTAGAAATCCTGAAGGCAGTGATTGGTTTTCGGGGTGCCGTACGCGGCTAGACTCCCAAAAAGTCCCACATATGTGGTATCCTCGTACTCAGGAGAAGCAGCAGAATATATTTTGGGGTGCAATTCCACATATAACTATGGCATGTGTGAGCAATATATCATTTAGTGACAACTTTTTGTAAACTTTATTTTTATTTTTTTGTCATTATTCAATCACTTGGGGCAAAAAAAAAAAATTCAATGGGCTCAACATGTCCCTCAGCAATTTCCTTGGGGTGTCTACTTTCCAAAATGGGGTCATTTGGGGGGGGGGTTTGTACTGTCCTGCCATTTTAGCACCTCAAGAAATGAGATAGGCAGTCATAAATTAAAAGCTGTGTAAATTCCAGAAAATGTACTCTAGTTTGTAGACGCTATAACTTTTGCGCAAACCAATAAATATACGCTTGGGGGCGTGTCCAAGATGGCGACCGGAGTGGAAGCATAGTGCGGGAGCTCCGTGACCTACACTGCTAATTATCCTGTTTCCCTGCGGATAACGACACCATCGGGGTCCCTGGAACCCAGATATTGATCCCCTGGAGTGGTATGCCCAGCAAGAAGAAGTCCGGGACTCCGCTGAAAGCTGCTACGCCACGTACCCAGCCTCGCGGTGGAGGACCTCGGCCCTGCACGCTCTCAGTCATGGCGTCGCAGGCCGCAGCCACAGATCCTGCTGACCCTGCACTCCAGGACCGGGATAATTTCTCCGCCCTTATGCAGGCCATCGGTACATGCCAAACCACGCTGACGGCTAAAATCGATACCGTTCAGCTTGAGATGGGACTAATTAGGAAGGATATGGACAAATTTCGCTCCAGGCTAACGGAGGTTGAAAACCGCGTGGGGACTGCGGAGGACACCCTGGCGGAGCATACCGCCTCCCTCCATACTCTCACCACTAAGGTACGGGCCTTGGAATATCGCGCAGAAGATGCCGAAAACCGCAATAGGAGAAACAATCTCCGGGTCATTGGTTTACCGGAGGGATCCGAAGGCTCCAACCCCGCTGCTTATATGGAGGGTTTATTTCGCCAGCTCTTTCCACAGGCGGCCTTCTCGCCGTTTTTTGCGGTCGAGAGGGCACACCGGATGCCGGCGGCTAGGGGACCTCCTGGTGCCCCCCCTCGTACTTATTCTACGCCTTCTCAATTATAGAGATCGGGACTTGGTGTTGCGAGAGAGCAGGAATGTGGCAGAACTCCGCACCGAGGGAGCCCGACTCATGATATTCCCGGACTTCTCGGTGGAAACACAAAAGCAGAGAAAGCTGTTCGACCATGTGAAGCTGGCCCTGTGGCAGAAGGGCCTAAAGTATTGCATGCTCTTCCCGGCGCGTCTTCGAGTCCAGAATGGGGAAACTTTTCGATTTTTTTTTTTTTTTACCACGGCCGAAGATGCCTCCAACTGGCTGGAGTCCCTGCCGCGACGTTAATCGCTGAAGCCGGTCTTTGCTCCTTTCTCTCTGGTTCATGAAGCCTTTGATGATCCCTTCCTGTGGCCGTTGCTGCCTTGATTGATGCTGTTCTTTTTACTCTACTCAGAGGACCGTCCTGCTACTGACTTTGGGTTCCCCTGTCCCTATCTGAGGTACCCCTCTTTACCCTTCCCTTTCCTCACCCCTTTTTGGTTGGGCTGTGGGACTTGGAGCGCTGATGGTGGTTGGTTATGCATCCGCTACCTGTCCTTGATACTGAAGTGAGGGGACGGTAATGTTCTATTATATGTGGGGTTCTTCAACCGGATGATTAGCGAACTGATTGACTGTTCCTTTTTACCCCACACTACAGTTACATCAAGAATTGTGCCCCCGGACCTGTTTGTTCAGGCGACTCCCTATCCGCAGGGAGATTGATATTATAGAACTGTTTATCCGCCTGACTATGCGGTGGTAGACTAGACTAGTCGTGGTTGACTTTTACTGTGCCTTCTAGGCGCCCTCTTGGTACACTGCCTCCAAGGGTCTGAGAGTTATGTGTTTTTTTGGGTTACAAACGCGCCCAAGTTGGGGGGGTAGCGTGGGGTGGGGGGAGGGGGGGGGGGGGTGGGTTGGTTTTACTGGGTTTGATATTTGGGTCTATGTTTTGGGTAGATTGTATGCACTTTTCTCTTTGCACTGTAACATGCAGGAGTTCTCCTGCTCAAGGTCTAGAGTTCTCCTTTTTCATTTTAGTCTTGGGTGGTGGGGGAAGGGAGGGGGTGATGGGGTCGGGACTGCAACATTTTTGTTCTTTTTATTATGGCTCCCCTAAGGTTGGTCTCCTGGAACGTGCGGGGGATGAATTCCAAAATTAAACGTTCCCTGGTCTTTACTTACCTGAAGAAGTTTCTCCCGCACATCTGTATCTTGCAGGAGACTCACCTTACGGGTTCTCGTATTCTCTCGCTTAAAAAGCCCTGGGTGGGTTCTTACTACCACTCCACTTTCTCCTCTCACTCCAGAGGGGTTAGTGTTTTGGTACATAAGGCGCTCCCTTTTCAACTGCTGAACTTACATTTAGACCCCGATGGGCAATATGTTATTTTACATGCAATCTGTGATGGGGTGGAAATGGTTGTGGTGGGACTCTATGTGCCACCGCCGGCGGGCCTCTCGATACTTATGAAAATTCTTGCCGTGGTGGCCAGTTACCCAGTGACTAATATTGTTCTCGCTGGGGATTTTAACATGCCCCCGGATCCGAGTGTCGACAGGCTTGCGGCTGGGCGGGTGGCGGATCCGGGTCTGGCCAGATGGGCTGCAACGTTCGGATTGCATGATCTGTGGAGGTGGAAACACCCTGTAGCCAAACAATTTACGTGTCACTCGGCTACACATGCCACTCTGTCACGGATAGACCTGATCTATGTGAGTACTCCTCTGTTGCAGAGGGTCTCCGAGGTCTCCATCCTGCCCCCGTGGTATCTCGGATCATGCCCCGGTGATGCTGACTCTCCGGACAGACTCGGTGGCGGGGATGGGGCTTTGGAGGCTCTCCAGGTATTGGATTACGGATGAACAGGTGGCCCCGCTGATGCTGTCGGAACTGGGGGATTATTGGACCCATAATGTTGGTTCGGCATCGCCGGCCTCGGTCTGGGACGCGTTTAAAGCGTATGCCAGTTCAATATTGCTCAGATCTGCAAGGCCTCGCGATTGATGCTATCGGAAGCTGAGCGCAAGGCACTGACCCTGGAGGACCGATATGCCAACTCCCCGAGCCCGAGTTCCCATGGGGATATGCTTACCGCATACAGGGAGCTGGCGTTAATCCGCACCGCTTCCTGCCGCCGCTTCCTCCTCTCCCAGACGCAGAGGATTTTTGAACAGGGAGAGTGACCAGGGAGGTTGCTGGCCTGGCTGGCGGCGGAGCGGACGGGGAGCTCTTGCATAGCTAACATTAGAGGGCCTGATGGTACTCTCCTTTCGGACCCCATTCAAATTAATGATAGGTTTGCACAGTATTATACTCACCTGTACGAATCTAAGGCCACGTATTCCCAGGGGGAATTGACCTCCTTTCTAGACGGGGTGGCTTTCCCTGCCCTGACTCGTGTAGCTGCAGCAGCCTTGGAGAGCCCTATTACTATACTTGAGGTCCAGAGGGCAATTAAGTCCCTTCAGGCGGGGAAGACTCCAGGTCCTGATGGACTCCCCTCTGAGTTTTACAGAACCAATGTGGACGTGGTGGTCCCCTATTACCATGCTATCCTCACCAAGGCCTTGGAGACGAATGCCCTTCCTGACTCCTTCTCCGAGGCTGTTATTGTACTAATACCAAAGCCGGGGAAGGACCCGGAACTCTGCTCGTCCTACAGGCCGATATCTTTGTTAAATGTTGACGCCAAGATATTGGCGAAGATACTGGCTAGTAGGCTGAACACGGTAATTCTCGCTTTAGTTAATGGGGACCAAACCGGTTTCATGCCTGGAAAAGGCACTGATATTAATTTGCGGCGCCTCTTTACGAATGTTGCGTGGTCGGGGAGGGGGGAGGGGGGGGAGCGGTGGCCTCCCTGGATGCGGAGAAGGCCTTCGACTCCGTGGAGTGGGGCTTTCTCTGGCAGGTCCTTCTCCGATTTGGGTTTGGTCCTAAGTTTGTGGCCTGGATACAACAACTGTATGCCTCCCCTATGGTCCGCATACGTACGGGTGGTGTCATTTCCTCCCCTATTCGCCTCTGCAGGGGCACGAGGCAGGGCTGCCCCCTGTCTCCGGGGCTTTTCGCCCTGGCTATTGAACCCATGGCGATTCTCCTACGTTCTGCGGAGGGGGTGGGGGGGCTGAGGGTGGGTCCCTTGGTGGAACGGGTATCGCTGTATGCGGACGATGCATTATTGTACCTCGGGGATGCCTCGGACTCCCTTACGTCGGCCTTATCTATAATTGACGAATATGGTAGATTCTCAGGGGTCCGGATTAATTGGAGTAAGTCCAGTTTGTTTTTGCTCTCTGATTCTACACCCCCCCCGCCCCCCTCGTCCCCACTGCAGAGGGTCTCCCGTTTTCGATACTTAGGGATTGAGATCTCCAGGGACCTCTCCCAATTTCTGGTGGATAATTTATACCCAGTCCTGAGTGCTTTAACGGCGAAATGTCAAATTTGGAAAACGCTGCCCCTGACGCCGGTGGGACGGGTTAATTTGCTCAAAATGACGTTTCTCCCGAAATTTTTGTATGTCTTCCGCAATACCCCCGTCCCGATTCCTGCCACGTTCTTCCGCAAGCTGGAGGGGGTTGTTTCCTCATTTGTATGGGGCGGTAGGGTTCCAAGGATCTCTAAGGCCAAGTTGCAGCTGCCCTTGTCCTCGGGCGGGTTGTCGCTGCCCTGTTTCCGGCGGTACTATTGGGCTGCGGTGTTGGTCACGGTTCGCTGGTGGCTCACTCTGCCTACATCTAACCCGGCGGTTAAGTTGGAGGCGGCGATTTTGGGCTCATACACAGCTTTGGCGGGGTTGGTTAATCGGGGAGCTAAGTCCAGTCCACACATAACGATCCCGATGCGGACTACCATCCAGGTTTGGGACAGAGTCACTGCCACTGTTAAGGCTGCTGACTCCGTCTCCCCTCATAGCCCGCTATGGGGTAACCCCAAACTTCGGCATTTTAGTTCTATTCCGGACCCAGGCTTATGGACCAGGTTTGGAATCACTAACCTTGCACATATCATGCCTAACGGGACTCTCATCCCCTTTCCGGACCTTGGAGAGGCCCATGGTCTTCCCTCCTGGATGATGTTTTGGTTCCTTCAGCTGAAGCATGCCTCGCAGGCCCAATTTCCCAGGAGGGTTCTGGTTGAGCCTCATGGGATAGAGAGGTTTCTCTCATCCCATGGGGTGGACAGGATTCTCTCCTCCGTATATCTACGACTTACCTGTGAGCGCCCGGAGGGGGACTCACCCTTATTTCTGATTTGGAGGGGGGACATCCCATCCCTCTCTGAGGAGGAGTGGGATTCAGCCCTTCAGAATTACCTTCCCAGGGTAATCTCCTCAAGAGATAGGTTCATTCAGTTAAAATTTTTACATAGAGCCTACTACACCCCTCAACGCTTAGCCAGGATCTACCCCGACCAGTCTGAGCTTTGCCCCAAGTGTCAGCGGGCAGTTGGTGCTTTCTATCACGTTGCCTGGGAGTGCTCACTCATTCAGGATTATTGGCAACAAATACTGGTAGACATCAACACAACCACTGGTCTTTCAGTGTCCCTGGATCCGAAGGTACTCCTCCTTGGAATCACGGATACTGTGGTTCAGGCCACTTATAAGAGTCTTCTGCTCTTCTATCTCTGTTTTTATGCCAGAAAGGTGCTTCTGCAGATGTGGAAGCAGTAGTCTCCCCCTACAATTTCCCAGTGGCACTCGATGGTGGACTCAGTGCTGCCACTTTATAAGCTTACGTATATGGGACGGAAATGTCCCAAGAAGTTCGCCGGTATCTGGGATCCATGGTTGAGTGCACGCTCTCTTAATATTTAATATGTAACACCTTCCCTGTCCCTCATCTGTGCTGAACTAGAGTTGAGGTTTGAACTCTGTAAATTATGTTTGTATTGAGAACTGTGCATAAGCTGTACTGATGCTTTGTTTTAATTAATAAAACTTTTCTGTTAAAAAAAAAAAAAAAATATATACGCTTATTGAATTTTTTTTTTTACTAAAGTCATGTGGCTGAATACATTTTGCCCTAAATGTATGACTAAAATTTAGTTTATTCGATTTTTCTTATAACAAAAAGTAGAAAATATCTTTTTTTTTTTTTTTTTTTTTTTTAAATTTCAGTCTTTTTCCTTTTTATATCGTAAAAAATAAATATCGCAGAGGCAATCAAATACCATCAAAAGAAAGCTCTATTTGTGGGAAGAAAAGGACGCAAATTTCGTTTTGGGTACAACATTGCATGACCGCGCAATTACCAGTTAAAGCAGTGCAGTGCGAAATTGTAAAAAGACCTCTGGTCCTTAGGCTGAAAATTGGTCCGGGGCTTAAGTGGTTAATGGAACCCCCACACGTCTTGTGTTTGCGCGCCAAAACACAAGGTACCACATTACCATGAGGTCTGGTGTGGCACAATTTTGAAAATTGTGCAGGCACTTTTTTATTTTTATTTATTTTTTATAGATTGTCTCACAACGCACTTGTGTAAACAAAGCCTTACAGTGGAACAATCAGTAACTTTACCCCCTTAGTGCCCGAGGGTAAAACAAATGTTAACGCCTGAATGCAACTATGGCTTGTATTGGCAAAACTACATATCATTTCAACTTAGTCTATCCAGGTGTATTATACCACGTTTTTTCAGACTTTTTTTTTGGTGGTAAATGATAATGAATATCTCCTGATTTCATTATTATCAAAGGAAAACTGACCCAAAATAGTACAAAAAAAAATAATTAATATTTTTAGCTTTATATTTCTTGCTATTACCATAACTTGCCATCCAATAATAACCAAAAATACATTCTCCTGCTCCTGGCAATTGCAGTGATACCACATATGTGTATGTTGTTTGTATCCGTACTACAGCCCAGAAACAATGGTGCAGATTTAATTTTAAAACATGTATTTTTATTTATTTTTTTTAATCCTTTCTAAAACATACTAAGTTTTAAAAATAATACTTAAAAAAAAAAAATTAAATACTGACCGTGACCTTCAACCCTTGCTTTGACGCCAGTGGCGACTGGTGATTGTCGGTTGGTTGGTCAGTGAAACCCCCTACGGTCCGTCCGTCCGTCAAAATCTGCCTCTAATCATGTGCTTAAAAAAAAAACAAAAAAAAAAACATTGATGCGTCTGGCGCCCTGCATGTAGATAAGGGGGGTGGTTCCACAGGGCCCCTAATGGAGGGCCCCGCCACTGTTTGACACTAACATTAAAAGTGGCACGAGCCAGATCTAACATTGATCTAGCATTTTTTTTATTCACTTTTGTTTGTATTTTCCTGTTCCTGCAGGAGAGGAAAATATAAACAATGCATCTTTCTCTCTATTCGGAAGAGGAAGTAAACACAGGGGGCTGGCTACACATTGATGGATCTAATCTGTAATAGCCAATCAGAGGCCATCGCAGCCATCAGGTGACCTGGAACTGGGGATCAAGGGTCCCGATCGTTAGTATGCGACTCGAGGCCCTCTATGAGAATCCAGTCTCTGCTCTGGGAGTGCATTGTACTGTGAGCTCCCAGCACATAGATGGGTACACGGATAAAGACCCAGTTCAGTGAAGCCTCATGTTATGCGTACCGTCGCCGGGAAGGGGTTAAAATCTGCATGAATACATTCCTGACATGTTACAATATAGGATGAGTGGTGCAATCTGTAAGACAGAGGAATGGGGCGGTGGGACTGCACTAATAATCAGTACTGGTGTCCCTTTAACATAAGCCGTTTTATCATCTTTCTTCTTCTCTCCTCATGCTGTCAGCTTGAGGAAAGAAAAAACGATAACCGGCTTGTGTTTACATCCCGTGGTCAGCTGTCATTGGCCCTTTACCTCGATCTGTGGAGGACTTGACGATCACAGAGCGCGCCGCCTTCCCGGCAAACTAAGTCTGCTCTGTGGCCATCTTTCTGCTATAGTGTGGGCAGGAAGTAGTTAATATATTGTGATCAGTGATGATAATACAGGGTCACTGTACTAATGACACTGGCTGGGAATGTGTGCTTAACCCCTCCAGATCTGTGATCTAGCCGAATGACTGCTACATCGCGGATCTGCTTTGCCGGGAGGGCATCAATAGACGTCCTGCCCTTTGCAAGCTGGCCATGCCCCCTGAAGGGTGCGTGCTGTGATCACCCGAGCCAGTGAGACCCGGTGCCCATTGGTTAGGGGTGCAATGGATCGTCACCGATCCGTGATCCCAACGGGTCACCCCGCTCAGATCGGCACACGCCGCGGTCTCGGCCTTAGGAAAGGCCGCGGCTTCGGCCTAGCTCCGAAACGGCGGCCATCTTTCTACACCCAGGCCATTTACAATGTGATCGCTCTGTCAAATGACTGAGCAATCACTTGTAAACCAACCGGCATCATGCCATGATGCTGGTTCCTCTCTCCCCTCTCTGTACTGAGTTGTACAGTGGAGGGGAGAAATCGGATGGAAGCAGCGCTATGGGCTGGATCTGTAGTGCCCACAGCGCTGCTCTGTGACGGCCATCCCTCCATAACCCGCCCAATACTCTGCTGTACCCAGTGATACTCGGCCAATATTACAGTGGGGGACGATTGTGGATATTACAGTGAAGGAGATTGTGGAATTTTCACAGGTTTTTGCAAATTATTTGATGATCCGAAAAAATTATCCGATCAGTGACTCTGAATCGAAGAACAATCCGATCTGTGAGTTTTTTGATCCGTTGCACCCCCCTACCATTGGTGCAGCCTTATCGGTGCCCATTGGTGCAGCCTTATCGGTGCCCATTGGTGCAGCCTTATCGGTGCCCATTGGTGCAGCCTCATCAGCATACCTCAGTGAAGGAGAAAAATTACCGGTTTGCAAAATGTATTCACAAAATATAAAACAGTTTTGTATTTTCTTTTTTTTTATAGTCTGTCTTTTTTTAATTTAACAAAAAATAAACCGCAGAGGTGATCAAATACCACCAAAAGAAAACTCTATTTGTGGGGAAAAAATTATAAAAATTTAATTTGGGTACAGTGTTGTATGACCGCGCAATTGTCATTCAAAGAGCGACAGCGCTAAAAGCTGAAAATTGGTCTGGGCGGGAGGGGGATTTAGGTTCCTGGTAAGCAAGTGGTTAACTATTTGTAATGTGTGTACAGTGTGCTGCTTTTACTACTAGATCTCTTTAAGTTTCTAATCCTTGCTTTGCAGGGATGCGAAACACAGGAAATCGTTCCCTGTTTACAGAGCTCGGTGTTGGTTGTGAACACAGGGCTCTGGGCTGTGATTGGACACAGACAATGAGCAGGTCCCGATCACGAATCATTGGCCAGGACTTGCAGACAGGCGCCAGTTGTGTACAATCACAGCCAGTGCTGGCGGGAGGGGGGGGGGCGTGAATGCACATGCCCTAAACCCAGAAACGGGCAGCGACGTATGGGTGGTGTTATGATTTACTGAACCTTACATATTATGCTTTTTGGACAAACTTTCCGTATCTGTAAAGCCCACAGGTGCGCCACTCCTCCAAATTCTTATACAGTGTATTGCACTCTTACAGTCCAGGAACCTCACGATAGGTTCTAAGTTAGGTAATACAGCCATACTACCTCCATATCTATATTTTCCTGTACTGGACTCCGCTCTGTTAATTATTTGTGGAATTTTCAGATAAAAGCTCAGAAGATCCCAGTGTGATGGTCTGTGATGACGCGATTGAGCCTGAAGAAATAATTGATGATGAGTGTGATGTTGATTTTATCCCTCCATCTCCTACCGATAGTACCCTGTCCTCTCCTCCAGTGATCAGAGGAATCTGGTAAGTAATATATAAGTGTATGAGATTCGTGTGCCTACACTAAACCTGGGGTCGGCAAGGCGTTGATCACGGTCGACTGTGGGGAGCCAACAGGTGGATAGTTACCACGGCTCTGCCCCCCCCCAGCCTCCGCCACTCTTATGTTAACTGCAGAGCAGGGAGCGGGAGGCATCATAGTGCTGGATGAGAGGGGGGGGGGGGTGGGAGATGCCTCTGTGATTGGTTGCTAGGAGGTTCTAATGGCCAGCTTGTTAGTATGACCCCCGGTCACCTCCTGCCGTCTACCCAGCGCAATGCCGTTCCTGAACTCTGCTCAGCTGTTCGCATGCTGGCAGGTAGGAAGTTCTATCTACATAGCACGGAGGGGGGGGGGGATGTGACGGGGACAGAGGAGACACTGTTGAAGCGGGACAGAGGACACTACAGTGGGGAAGGATGTGATTAGAAATGGACAAAGGACACTGTTTTGGGGAATGGGGAGGCAGTGGACACTTTGTGGGGGACAGAGGATACTGCTATGTGGGGTAGAGGACACTACAGTGGGGGGTGGTGGTGTGAAGGGGGGTAGAGGATACTGGGGGGGGGTGTAAAGGGGTGCAGAGGACACTACTGTGCACTAGGGCGCCAGGCTCCATCGTGGGATCTTTTCTTTCCTCTATATTGTCCAGGTAGATCTCAACCTCTGCAGAGGTTAAATCATATGGGGGGGGGGGGGGAGAGAGAAAGTACACTACAGTGTGGTTGAAGTGGGAGGGGGCAGAGGAGGGAGGTACAGAAAATTACAAGAAATTCTTAATGGCTGATAAAACCAGATATCAAAGTGCCACAAAAAATGACTAAAAGCACTAGGATATATATGCTCGGTATATGATATGTGCAAATAAGCCAATGAGTGCAAATAAACAAATGGCTAGTGCAAAATTGCAAACGAACAAATGATCAACGTGCAAAAAATACAAGAATGTGCAAAATCAGCAATATAAATATATCTCCGTGCAACGTGCAAAACACCTGTGCAAAAATGCATATATCTTGTGCAAAAAAAACTGTGCAATAATACAAATGATCTGTGCACAGAATACGCTGAAGAGTGCAATAGTGCCAGCTCCAATCCACTAAAGTGGATCCAAAGAAATACGCAATGTGCTCAGTATAATCAGATTGTGAATAAAAGTCTATTAGAATCTTTTCTTCTCAGTGTGGATAAACATTCCAATGTGTAAGGTGGAGTGCTGGAGGAATAAGTATCTCCTCTTTGTGTAAAAAAAAAAAAAAACACACAAGTGAGAAGTGGCCTCTTACCTTGTGGTAATGAGGTAACCGCATATAAATAAACCCTGGTAATAATTCCTTCTTCTCTCTTGTATTCTTGGACCAAAGTGGGTTCTCTGTTTGTCTTTGTCCCTCAGTGGATACAGGAATAATAAAAGAAAGGGGGTGCCAAATAGTGTAGTATTTATTAATCAAACAATGAAGGTACTCACAAAACATAAATGTAAACAAACTTATTTCCACGAGCGAAGACTTCATCAGGGTCACGTGGTTGTGACGTCACGCGTAGGGACGGGACAGGCATTCCAAACTGACATAGGCTAAGGAGCTCGCCACTCGTGGAGATAAGTTGGTTTACATTTATGTTTTGTGAGTACCTTCATTGTTTGATTTATAGTACACTTTTATTCACAATCTGATTATATTGAGCACATTGTGGATTTGTTTGGATCCACTTTAGTGGATTGGAGCTGGCACTATTGGACTCTTCAGTGTATTCTCTGCACAGATCATTTGTATTATTGCACAGTTTTTTGCACAAGCTATATGCATTTTTGCACAGAGATATATTTATATTGCTGATTTTGCACATTCTTGTATTTTCTTGCACGTTGATCATTTGTTTCGTTTTCACTGATTGGCTTATTTGCGCTATCATATACCGAGTATATATCCTAGTGTTTTTAGTCATTTATTTGGGGCACTTTTCACTTTGATATCTGGTTTTATCAGCCATTAAGAATTTCTTGTAATTTTTTTTATTTTATATGTTTATGCTTCTGATTTATTTATATTTGTACTACTACCCTTTGACCCATTTTTACTGAGAACAGCACAGCACCACCCCCCTCATTCATTCCTATTGTCTGTGGGTTTGGTCTGACCCACATTTGGAGCTTGCAGCAGTTCCATCCCTAGTCCCCCTTCTTCACACATGGTAGCGCAGGAATAATTATACATTATATAGATTGGGATTTACAGGACACTACTCTGTGGGGGGAGGAGGGCAGAGGACACTATTGGGGGGGGGGGTAGGGTGCCGCCTAATAACTGCCCCAGCCCAGGATCTATTTTTTCATTTTTATAGTCCAGGTATATCTCAACCTCTGCAGAGGACACAGCATTTGGGGGGGGGGTACAGGACACTACTGTGGAGGGGGAAGAGGACACAGCATTGGGGGGGTACAGGACACTACTGTGATTGGAAGGGGCAGGGGACACTACAGTGGGGGGGGGGGGGGGGGGTTGATGTCAAGGGGATAGAGTACACAGCAATGGGGGGGGTGAATTGGAGGGGGCAGAGGACATTGGGTGGGGGGGGGGGTACAGGACACTTCTGTGATTTGAGGGGGCAGAGGACATTAGTGGGGGGGTTGATGTGAAGAGGATAGAGTACACAGCAATGGGGGGGGGGGGGTGTCTTTTCTTACCTCTATATTGTTCCAGGTAGATCTTAATCTCCGAAAGGTTGCCTGCACGGAACCAAGGCGGTTTTAGCTAGTTTTTTTTTCTTTTCTTTTTTTCTTAAATGAATACAATTTAATTGGTATTGCTTATCATATTGCGTAGAACAGATAATAACAAACATTGGGGAATGAATAACAAGAAGTAATAATAACTTTTTAAGGTACAATATCTGAAGTTTGATATCCCGCTACCGCCCATCGCAAGTGGGATCATACTGTAGGCGGGAGCTGGTCACCAAATATTCAAATTTTAAGGAATGAAAAGAAGAAAAGTCTATAATAAATTCAACATCTTGATGTATCATCATTCGCTATTCTTTAAGTAATTGGAGGCTCTCGGGTTCTTTATCCAAACTTTCCATTTTTTTATTCTTTTTGAAGATAGTGACAGAGAAATTTTTGAATGCTAACATCACTTTGTATTGGGCCTGAGTGTTTAGTCTTATAATGACATTTGACAAGTTAGGAGCTTCTGTGCATTTCCACATATTGGCAGTGGTAAGTCTCGCTGCTATCAGGATATGTGATACTATTGTTCTATAGCAATGTTGGGTATAAGTTTTTTAGCTAGTTTTCTAACCTTGCTTTGGCCCACTGAATCCTGTAGTATATGGACAGCATTGTTGTTTCTGTACTGTGTTCACCATGCTTTATTATTATTATTATTATTATTCTCTTATTTTTAGGTCATTTAGAAAACAGTCTTCTGAGACAGAGAAGGAAAATGCTGCAGAACATCAACCAGACCAGCAGACCTCTTCACAGGGTAGGATATTGGTTCATGTTTAATGGTATTTGTTTTCGTAATACATATGTAGAGATGCTAAAATGTCTTGTTTTGGGCTCTATACAGCGCAGAGTAACACGTCCCCTCAGCTCTGGTCTATGATGGTGGAGATCTGCGATCTGGTGGACAGGATTCCGGTGTCTGAGCTGCAGCGGCTGTCCTGTGGGAAGGATCTTGAGAAGAAGAGGGACATGAGGTAACTGGCAAATGACAGCACACAGTGCCTAAACCATTGTATCAAAGAGAAATTCAGCTCAACGTGTTTGTATGGTTTTGATTACTTGAGCTGAACTTCCTTTTTCTTAAACAGTTCCTGTACCTTGCTGGTGGCAGTCTTCAGTTGACTCCATTCCTGTGCATGCGCAGGAGCCAGTCACCCTGGCACGTAGAGACTGTGCCGGTTATATAAGCTGAGCCATGAGCTAATATTTTAGCATACAAAACAAAGCAAACAAATGCAAATAATATCTGAGGGCCCAGGGTTACATTGTCAGTATCGGATATACAAGTAGCTTGTGACTTTAAAGTGATTGTAAAGGCTCCTACTTACCTCCACCTTACCTGTGCAGTTCGTTTTGCACAGAGTGGCCTCGATCCTCGACTTCTGGCGTCCCTCTGTGGCTCCTCCTCACTTCGGGTAACTCCCTAGGAGAAATGATCTCCCGGGGGGGTTACCTTGCGGGCGTGCTCCCAAGTCCAGCATTTGCGTCCATAGACACAAATACCGGATTCGGCCCTGCCCCTAGCGCCCGCATCATTGGAGTTGATTGATAGCAGCGCAGCCATTGGCTCCCTCTGCTGTCAACCTGTCCAATCAAGAGCCAGGACCGCGTGCAGAGCGGGACAGCGCATCTCCGGTGTGGGAATTACAGGGCTGAGGTAAGTAAAATAGGGGGGGGGGGGGGGGCAGTGACTGCCAGAAGTTTTTTGACCTTAATGTATAGGATGCATTAAGGTGAAAAAATTAGGGTTTACAACACCTTTAGGCCGGATTCACACCGCTGCGATGCGGGAACGCATCGCATTACTCCCGCTGGCAGTTCACACTGCCCTATGCGGACGGCTGGGAGTGTCAATGATATGTTAATGACACCCCCAGATCCGTCCGCATATCGCAGTGCGATCTGCTGACTCGCACAGGAATCGGATCGCATGGTGTGAACACCCATGCGATCCGATTCTGTTGCGGACCAAAAAAAGGGTCCCGTGCGAGTTTGCTGCGGGAGCGATGCGAATTCAGCCATACTATCTGTATGGCTGAACTCGCATCGCTACGGAGATCGGATGTGATTTGCGGTGCGAATCACATCCGGATCTCCCCCCGCAGCAGTGTGAACCCAGCCTTAAAGCGGGATTCCGCTCTTTTTTTTTTTTTTTTCTTACCTGTGTTACAGGTGGGCGACTGCTACCTTCGCTTAGCATCCACGTCCGGCGTTTTTTTGACCCCCGGCGCGACGATTCTTTTCCTCAGGATGACTTTTAAAAAAGTGCTCTGGCATTTTCCATTTTAAGTGTGGGCGTCTGAAGCCCACAGGCATTTACTTCCTGTATATCGATGACGCTCGGCTCCCAGCATGCTCCGCTCCATCTCGCACATGCTCAGTGTGCAATGGTGGTAATGGCAGATACAGCTGCCTGCCCACTTTAAAAATGGCAAATTCGGACACGCCCTCGTCACGTGACCGGCATCCTAACGAAATCTCACGAGATTTCGCAATTTCATTGTCCCCCCATGGATTCTTGGGAAATTTCCCAGGGACCATTGCGAGGACGATAACCACGCCTACTCCCACGGGAGGACAACCCGGAAGTCAGCAGAAACATCTGAAATAAAAGGTAAGTAAAGAATATTTTTTTTTTTCAGGGTTCATTTAGGTAAGTATTCGATCTTGTGATTTTAATAATATGAAGTTTAATTTTTAGGTACCAAACCGCTTTAAGGCTTCAACAGCTAGAGGCCGACGTCTAAAAACGTCTGTTTAGCTGCGTTTACATGCCTCGTTTGTTTCTAAAAGTGTTTTTAAAACAAAAATAATAAATATATATTATTATTTATTTATTTTTTGTTACAATGAAAAAAATCTGTAAATGTAACGCTACTAAACGTGATTTACAGGGTTTAGCAGCGTTTACAGGCTGTTACAGGCATTTGCTGCTTGGAATGCCTCCGTGTTCCAAAAAATGCTTCTAAACTCAACTGCCTAGAAACAACTGAATGACCCCGTGTACATGTACTGATAAGATGACACAGAGTTCAGGGGCAGCTGAAAAAAAATGCCCAACTGCTCATAAACGTCTGTTTTTACCATCAGCAGTGTACATGAGGTCTAATCTTGCCTCCGAAGGGAAGTACTGATGCTGAAGAGCACATAACAGTCTCTATGCATACACGTTCTCTTCACTGAGGAAATGACAGAGAAGAGAAAAGGTTTTTGTACAAAAGGAAATTGGATTCCAAACTGCATTTCAAAAGCTGTCTTGTTTGGCACAGAGTGCCCCTGTAGCAAGCCGGCGCGGTATAGCACAGAGTGCCCCTGTAGCAAGGTAAAAAAAAACTTCTGCCTTTTAGAATCGCTCACTTTTTTCTCCTGTCCAGGACTACATGTCCCATGAGGCATTGCTCCTCACCCATTCACATTCTTAAGTTCTTGGGCACTTACTGTTATGTATGGATGATGTACTAAGCTGTATGTCTGTTGCACTTTATTTCCTGATATGTAAACAAAGAATGCATGCCAACTAAGCAGCTGACTAATCATTTATGAAAATAGTTGACAGCTATTTTCATAATCGATTAAGCAAACCAGTTGTTTCAGCCCTTATGCAGTGGAAGGCAACCCGCCGCCTCCCACTGTGCTGCTCCCAATAGAGCTTAAAGGAGAAGTCCAGCCTGAGCTTTTTTAGGCTGGGCTTCTCATATAGGTCACTGTAGTGCAGTTCGTTTTGCACTCCTGTGCCCCGTTTTCAGTGGAGAGCGGTCTGAAGTCCACACTCCGCTGATGTCACAGAAATCAGTCCAGGCACCGCATCATCCTAGAGGCGATTCAGTTCGCATTGTGCGCTATATAAGTATTTCATTCATTCATTCATTCATTCATTCATCCTGACTTCCCAAGTCTGGGATCCGCCAGCTGCCTTGATTGATGGCAGTCTCAGCCTCTCGGCGAGTCGCTCCCGAGGAGAGATGCTGACTGATAGCAGCTCTCCTCTTGGGGATCTGTGAAAACTGGCCATCGGCGGCTCGGTTCTCAGTGCAGAGATGTC
Source organism: Lithobates pipiens (assembly GCF_037356315.1). Lineage (NCBI taxonomy): Eukaryota > Metazoa > Chordata > Amphibia > Anura > Ranidae > Lithobates > Lithobates pipiens. Next base: position 2,605,063 of record NW_027507903.1, read on the forward strand.
GGGGGACAGATGCAACATCTACCTAGATAAGTATGAATGAAAAAAAAACATACTTCTCTTTTAACCACTTAGCAACCGGCCCATAGCCGAATGACGGCTACAGGGCGGTTGCTTAACTCTGGGAGGGCGTACAGTGATGTCCTCCCAGAATTCCACTCTTGCGCGCCCCCTGGGGAGCGCACCCGAATACTTCCATGACCGCCAGGTCCAGAGGACCCGGCGCATCACGGATCACGGTAAACGGTCACTGATCGAGGCCGTTTACCACATGAACGCTCTGTCCAGTGTGAGAAGAGAGGGCAGAGATCAGTGGCAGCAGCGCTGTGGGCTGCCTGTGTAGTGTCCACAGCTCTGCACAGTGACCGATCCATCCATCCATGCTCGGCATACTCCTCCATCCATGCGGCAGCCATCCTCAGCTGCAGGGGCAGCCATCCTCAGCCGTACCCATTCATGCTCATCCATGCCACTACAGTGCCTCACAAAAGTGTAATAGGTAGTTAGATTCAAATCTATGTCCCTAGAACACCTGACCGTGCTCCCTGCATGTGGTATCGCCATACTCAGGATTAGTAGGAGAATCTATTTTGGGGTGTAATTTTTGGTATGTACATGTTATGTGTTAGAAATATTGAGTAAATTGACAACGTTGTGTGGGGGAAAAAAAAAAAGCATTTTCATTTTCTTTACACATTTTCCAAAAACTTGTAGAAAAAAAATGACATGTTCAAAAGACTCGATATGCCTCATAGATTATACATTGTGTTGTTTTCTTTCCAAAATGGGGTCATTTTTGGGGCGTTTCCATTGTCCTGGTGCTCCAGTGCCTTCAAAAGTGTAAGAGGTAGTCAAGATATTATATGTGTAATTTATACTCCAAGAAGACCTGATGGTGCTCCCTGCATGTTGGGCCTCTGTATGTGGCCACACTGTTTAAAAGTCTCACATGTGGTATCGCCGTACTCAGGAGCAGTAGTAGAATGTGTTTTGGGGTGTAATTTGTTCTATCCATATGCTGTGAGAAATAACCTGCTAATATAACAATTTTGTGAAAAAAGAAAATCTTGATTTTGCAAAGAATTGTGGGAAAAAAATGACAACTTCGAAAAATTCACCATGCCTCTTACTAAATACCTTGGAAAGTCTACTTTCCAAAAAGGGGTCATTTCTTCTTTCCTGGCTTGTTAGGGTCTCAAGAAATTAGATCGGCCATCAGTACTTCAAATGCGATCAATTATCAGATATTGGCACCATATCTTGTGGACTCTAACTTTCACAAAGACCAAATAATATCCACCAATTTGGGTTATTTTTTATCAACGATATGTAGTGGTATAAATTTTGGCCAAAATATATGAAGAAAAATGACTAATTTGAAAAATTTTATAGCAAAGAAAAATGCATTTTTTTACAGAATTTTCTTTCTTTTATAGCGCTAAAAATAAAAAAACTTTAAATATCTAATTCCTTTGTTCATTTAAGCCAATATGTATTTTGCTTGTAAGTATGATATGTTTGTAAAGGATCGTTTATTTTTTTTTTTTTTGTTTATTTTTTTTTAATAATCACTTTCATTGGTTTGCATGAAATATATTACATCTACAAACTATGAGATATATATATATATGTGTGTGTGTGTGTGTGTGTGTATATGATATATATATATATATATATCAGCATTTTTATTTATTTTAGTAATGGTGGTAATTAGCGACTTATAGCGGGACTGTGATAGTACGGTGGACAATCTGACACTAACTGCCCCTGACATCACCAGTGACACTCATACAGTGATCAGCGCTACTAATACGCACTGTCACTGTACTAATGACACTGGCTGGGAAGGGGTTAACATCTAGGGGCGATCAAAGGGTTTAATGTGTGCCTAACAATGTTTACTGTGTGTAAGGTGTGCTGATTTTACTAAGCAACGTGACAGTTTTTTTCCATTTTCATATCATTTTTGTTTATCTGCAACTTCTAAAAACCAAAGAAGCCCCCTTATAGTCTATACAGTTTTTTGTTTCATATTTGCATGGAAGCTTTGTTTCAGGTCTCTCGCTCTCTTTGTCAGGAAACGTCTTTTGTCAAATTCCTCGGGACACAAGACTTCACCTTCGGAAGGGCCGACACTGTCACCTTGTCCTCGAATGTTTTCTGCTAAAGCCGATGATTCCACTCAAAGCTCCGCACCTACTCCCGCCGGAGACTCCGCCTCTCATCGATGGTCGGGAAATGTGTTTAAATTCAAGTCATTTGGTTCTTCTGACAAGAAGATCCAAGACAGTTCTCTGGATGGAAGCACCAAGTTTGGGAGCCAGACAGAGCAGAAACCGTTGTCTTTTTGTCCGTCCGTTGATGCAACAAGAAGGGGCTCGTCCAATCTTCAGGATTCTGTGTTCTTTGATAGTGAATTCAACACGCCACATAACCAGAAACCGGTCACCTCCAGCACATGTGCTCGACAGTCTGCCCCTCCCCCAGAGATCATGGGCAGTGAAGACCTAGACTTTGATATAGACAATTTTGATATTGAAGACTTTGATGATGACGTGCAGTGCATCGACAGCCCAGTGGTGCCATCTGCTGGCAAAGCCGTGCCATTATCCTATCCTCCTATAAGAGAAGCATCACCAGTTACTAAGAGTAGCTTCAGTGCTCCAATACAAGAAGCATCACCAGTTACTAAGAGTAGCTTCAGTGCTGTAAAAGCTCCTGCTAACACCAGTCAAAGCTTTGGGACATCAGGTGGGTATTTTACATTGTTAACCACTTCCGGACTGCCCACCGCTGTTATACGTCGGTACTTTGAAGGGGGACATCGTTGTTATGGCAGCAGCTAGCTGCCATAACCCCAGTATCCCCTTCTTCAGTGAGCGGTCCGGTTTAAGATAAAAGTGGACTCTGCGGTGGATTGGCTGCAAGATCACTTTTATCGGCGGCGGGAGAGGGCCCCCGCTGCGATCCAGTGCCCTCTGCCGCTTACCGGAGCCGTCAGCAGCGCGGTGGCGATCGCGTCCTTCTAGTGGCCTGACATGGAGACGAGTGATGGGAAGATGGCCCCCACCCGTCTCCATATCATTGCAGGGCGGAAGTGATGTCAAAACATCACTTCCGCCCATAGCTCTTAAAAGGGCATTTTTTTTTTTTAATTGACATTTGTTTTTGTTTTTTTTATTGCATTTTAATGTAAATATGAGATGTGAGGTCTTTTTGACCCCAGATCTCATATTTAAGAGGACCTCTCATGCTTTTTTCTGTTACAAGTGATGTTTACATTCCTTGTAAAAGGAATAAACGTGACACAATTTTAATTTTTTTTGAAAACTGTGTAAAACTGTTAAAAAAAAAAAAAAAAAAAAGTAAAATAAATAAGAAAAAAATAAATACATATGTCCTGACGAGCTCACGTGCAGAAGCAAACGCATACGTGAGTAGCGCCAACATATGAAAACGATGTTCACAGCACATGTGAGGGTTTCGCTGCGATCATTTTAGCCCTAGACCTCATCTGTAACTTAAAACATGCAACCTGTAGAATTTTTTTTTTTTTTTAAACCTCGCCTATGGAGATTTTTTAAGGGTAAAAGTTTGTCACCATTCCACAAGCAGGCGCAATTTTGAAGCGTGACATGTTGGCTATCAATTTACTCAACAAAATAATTTATCTTTCACAATATAAAAAAAAATTGGGCTAACTTTACTGTTGTCTTATTTTTTTTAATTCAAAAAAGTGTATTTTTGCACTTGTAAGTGCAAATGCGGTGTGACAGAAAGTATTGTAATGACCGCCATTTTATTCTCTAGGGTGTTATAAAAAAAATGTATGTATAATATTTGGTTCCAAGTAATTTTCTAGAAAAAAAAAAAAACTGTTTTCAACTTGTAAACAACAAATCTCCAGAAAGCAACTCGGTCCCTAAGGCTGCTTTCACACTGGGGCGGTATTCAGGCGTTACAGCGCTAAAAATAGCGCCTGTGTAGCGCTTTGCGGGCGGGTTTAACCCTTTTTCGGCCGCTAGCGGGGGTTAAAACCACCCCGCTAGCGCCCGCAGACCGCTGCTAACACGACGGTAAAGCGCCGCTAAAAATAGCGGCACTTTACCGCCGACGCCGCTCCCGCCCCAGTGTGAAAGCAGCCTAAGTGGTTTAAAAAGTTTAAAAATCTTTTTTTTACATTTAAAATGCTGCCACTATATACCTTTTTGGATGATCTGTATGCCACGGTTACATGATAAACTTCACAGCTTCTCCAGTGCTGAGAGTTCAGGAAGGAGGAGATTTTCACTACTACCTGTACACGCCCACCTGTGTGATGTCAATATCATGTGACCTGGCTAGCTCTGAGAACAAGAAACTGTTCTCTCCAGCATAAAAGACACAACTGAGCATGTGCAGGCGCGGCTGTTGTG
>NW_027507903.1:2614474-2644474 GCF_037356315.1 Lithobates pipiens
AGGGGTGCTTACAATGATCAACTTTTTATTTGTTTATGTGAAATCTTTATCCCAAAAGGAACAAAACTATTGCTGTTGCTGCTTAAAAAGTGCGAGTGGGAGTTTGGCTTTAATTTGTTCGTTTATTTAACCACTTCAGCTCCGGAAGATTTTTACCCCCTTCATGACCAGACCATTTTTTTTGCTATTTAGCACTGTGCTTTAACTGGTAATTGTGCAGTCATGCGAAACTGTAACTGTTACATTTATATAATTTTCTTCACGCAAATAGAGCTTTCTTTTGGTGCCATTTGATCTAATCTAGGTTTTATTTTTTTTTGATCTATAAAGAGAAAAAAAAGACTGAAAATGTAAAAAAAAAAAAATATATATATATTTTCTCATTTCTGTTATAAAACGTATCCAATCAAAAAAAAAAATCCAAAAATCAAATTTCTTCATAAATTGAGGTCAAAATGTATTCTGCTACATGTCTTTGGTAAAAAAAAAAAAACGCAATAGGCGTATATTGATTGGTTTGCCAAAAGTTATAGCATCTACAATGGAGGTGATCAGCTAACTATAGTGGGACTGCGATAGTGCGGTGGACAATCTGACATTAACAGACACTGGGTGGGAAACTAACTGGCACTGACATCAGCAGTGACACTAATACAGTGATCAGTGAAAATACTATACACTGTCACTGTACTAATGGCACTGGCTGGGAAGGGGTTAACCTCTCGAGTAATGAAGGGGATAAGCGTGTGCCTGTGCCTTACAAGTGTTAATTTGTGTATTATGTGCTGCTTTTTACTAAAAATCTTTGTTCTCTCTGTACAGAGCCCTGTGTTTGTCAACACAAGGCTCTGGGCTGTGATTGGCTCTGGGCTGTGATTGGCTCTGGGCTGTGATTGGCTCTGGGCTGTGATTGGCTCTGGGCTGTGATTGGCTCTGGGCTGTGATTGGCTCTGGGCTGTGATTGGACACTTTCCCAGCCAACTATGAATCATTGACTGGGACCTGCTGACAATGGTTTTGGGTGTAATACTGCTCTAATGAAGTACTTGGTATTGTGTAGTTCTGCAGTTTTACTGTTTTTTTTGTTTTTTTTCTCAGATTCCTGCCACTAATCTTACCGGGGATAAAACAGATTCAGAAGCCTCCAGCATTTACCTGCAGCTTTCTAAAAAAGATCCAATTATTAAACTTCTCTATGTTACTCCAGAAAAAGTAAGTTTCATTATACTGTACACAGGGGCCGGGACAAGAGGTGGGCAGGAAGGGCGCCTGCCCTGGGCACTGTGGTTTCACGTGAGGTGGTGGGGGGGGGGGGGATTTGTGTTGGAAAGGGGGATTTGGGGGGCAGCAGGGAGTAAGGATTGTTCTAGGAGGGGAAATTTTGGGGGTATGCTAAAATTTAAGGGGAGAAGGAATGGGGGGATGATTGGGGCGCTTTGTGCTTGAAGGAGGGATTTGCAGTGGGGTTATTGGGAGGGGCAATTTTAGGGGTAGATAATATGTGCTAGGAGGAGTGATTTTATTTTTTTGGGGGAGGTCAATTGAATTGGGGGGGATATGGGGAGTAAGATTTTTGCTGGGAGGGGGATTTCAGCGGGGGAACAGATTTGCACTGGGAGGAGGGGGAATTTTTGCTTAGGGGGTGAAAAAGATTAGTGCTCAGTTGTGTCATTCTTTAACCCCTTACGGATCGCCCGCCGTCATTATACGGCAGCACTTTGTAGAGTAGTATTATTGTTATGGCAACACCTAGCTGCCATAACCCCCGGTATCCTCTTCTTCAGCGGTCAGTCCTCTTTCAGATAAAAGTGGTCTCTGCTGCGGATTTGCTGCAAGATGACTTTTATCGGGAGAGGGGCCCCCCTCCCGCCACGCTCCGGTGGTCTCCGCCGCTTACCGGAACCGGCGGTAGCAGCGGAGACGATCGGGTCCTTTCCTCTGCTTGACCGGCTGCCGAGTGAGGTGAAGAATGGCCCCCACTCGACTCCATAGGTGGAAGCGACGTCAGTTGCCCAGTGCTCTTAAAGGAGATTTTTTTTTTTTTTTTTTATAGCATTGCAGGGTAAATATGAGATCTGAAGTTCTTTTTGACCCCCCCCCCCCCCCCCAGATCTCATATTTAAGAGGTCCTGTCATACTTTCCTGCCATAAGGAATCCTTCCAATCCGCCCATATAACCACCCACCCAGGTCAATCCAGCGCAGTCTGCCAACATGTACAAGATGCCTGTGTGCAGACGTGGACAGGCGGCACAGTGAGGCTGCTGCAAAAGGGGACTTGTACACCGCCTACATTTCTTGCCACTGGACTTTGGCACTTAATCCTGTACACATACGAGGAATAAAGTTTTATTTAAACGAAAAAAAAGATTCTGTAATAAAAAAATAAAAAATAATTTCCTTACTTTGCTGCCAATCTTTTACTGTGGTTATTTGTGGTAGGAGAGACCATCAGACGGTCAGTAAAAAATTGCTGCACATGTGCATTTTAATAGATAGTGCCACGGTCACTGCATTAGGAATAAGTATTTACATGCTTCCCCGACCTGAAGTTGGGAGAAGCACAATACAATGTGGACAGAGCAGGGCAGAGCACTTTACATATGTAGCGCTACCCCCTGAAGGAGCTGCTGTATTTAACTAGTTCCCCCCTGAACAGTCCAGAGATGGCTACCAGTCACACAAGCAAGAGTCCATTCACACCGCCTCCCTTAAACAGTTTTTAGGGGCGTCTTTCTAGGTTTATTGCTTGTAGAACTTGTAACAGAAGAGGGGTTGCGGTGATGTGGGATACTCCAGAAATGCTGACTTGTAACAGGGGGACACACTCCACTAGTTGCAACTTCCATGAATAGTCTTGAAACCGGTAACTCGGGGGAAGGCCTGACTTGAGACCCTGTAGGAGCAGTCTCAGAGCGAGAGCTACAGCTCGCCCTCAAAAGTAGAACGGCACAGAGTCGCTCACAATTTCCCATGCCAGCTGTACTCTTCCCGGCACTCTTTCCGCCTGCCAACCCGGCACTGTTTCCGTCTCCCCGATTTGCTGATGCTCAGGGGCCCTGTGCTTCAGCAAAATGGCTGCCTCCAGCAAGAAGAAATAGGAGCCATGCTGGAGGCAATTTACAGCACACACTAATCTTGGTAGCATAATGATCAATGTGGAATGTATGTTCCTTGCTAAAGAACATTATTTTTTTATCAAGTTTTTAAAGTTCCACTTTAATGTAAATATTTTACACATCTTCCAGGTCTGTGCAAGTGCCAGGCTTATCACCGTTATGGAAAACCTTTATGAGCGCAAATTGTTGGCACGGTTTGTCATTGACGAGGCTCACTGTGTCAGTCAGGTAATTTTATCTTGTCCTTTGTTGACCTCAGAGCTCTTTATATGAGTCTATATATTTATAAATTCTCTCTCTCTCTCTCTCTCTCTCTCTCTCCCCTCTCTCTCTCTCCCCTCTCTCTCTCTCCCCTCTCTCTCTCCCCTCTCTCTCTCTCCCCTCTCTCTCTCTCCCCTCTCTCTCTCTCCCTCCCCCTCTCTCTCTCCCCCCTCTCCCCCTCTCAGTGGGGTCACGATTTCCGCCCAGACTACAAGCGGTTGAACATGTTGCGTCAAAAGTTCCCTTCTATACCAATGATGGCGCTCACAGCAACTGCAAATCCCCGTGTCCAGAAGGACATTCTAAATCAACTGAAGATGTCAAAACCTCAGATGTAAGTCTGGTACAAGCGAACTTAGAATTTTAATTCGTGGAATGTGATGCTACATAGTATAGTCAAGTATTGAGCTAGAAGGCAGGTAGACGACGGCCATTAACCACTTACGGGGCCACCCTATAGCCATTGTACCTCCTGGTTTTAAATTGTAATAGTGGGTGTCACCTTAAATACGGGTGTAACATGTCCCAAAGGTGAGTTTAGCCTTGGCTCTCATATGCAATTCCCTTGCGATTTGAACAGCATCCGGCTTTCAATGGAGCCAGTTCACATATATGCGGGCTGGTTGTGGTGCGAATTCATAGTCGCATGCGTTTTCCAGTCTGGTTCAGGTGCGATTTCGGTGTTCAAATCCCACCTGAAACGCTGAATGGCAACCAACACGGACTCTACACCAAAACCGGACCCACATATACACTAAATTATCAAAAGTATTTGAATACCTGCTTATATATATATATATATATATATATATATATATATATATATATATATATATATATATATAGGCAGGCATTCCAATACCTTTGATAATTTAGTGTATATGTGGGTCCTGTATATATATATATATACACATTGAAATAGATAAGAACTACAATCTAGTTCAAGGTTATCTGCTGCTGTTTCTAATTATAAAGTATAAATGTGCATGCACATTAGAAGTAAACTCTCTCTGAGACACGTTCAGCTCGGTTACTTCTAACTTCTGGTTTTATTTCTGGGCGGTGTCAATATTTTATACAGAAAGATACGTCATTGCTGTGTCAGTCTAATAGGTACATCTCATTGGTTAAAATACAAGAGAAATGGAGAAACTTGATGCTTGAAGTTTATAACGGAGCCGGTAACCGGCTAGTATTCCTCCTCGCGCTGACAGCGCGAGGAGAAAAAAAAAAAGCCGATCACCGGCGGCCGTGATCGGGACATCAGTGCCCACAATCTGCCTCAAAGGTGCTGCACCCCAGTGCTGCCCATCAGTGCCCAGCAGTGCCACCTATCAGTGCCCATCAGTCCCATCTCTCAGTGGTACCTATCAGTGCCCATCCGTGCCACCCATCCGTGCCACTTATCCGTGCCACCCATCCGTGCCTTCTTATCTTTGCCCATCAGTGCCGCCTTATCTGTGCCCATCAGTGCCGCCTTATCTGTGCCTATTAGTGCCGCCTTAACTATGCCTATCAGTGCCCACCAGTGCAGCCCATCAGTGCCCACCAATGCAGCCCATCAGTGCCCATCAATGCAGCCTATCAGTGCCGCCTAATCAGCGCACTTCAATGAAGGAGAAAAATGACCCGTTTGCAAAATTTTATAACAAACTATTAAAACATGATTTTTTTTTTTTTTGCATTTTTTTTTGTTTGTTTAGCAAAAAATAAAACGCCGAGCTGTAACTAAATACCACCAAAAGAAAGCTCTATTTGTGGGAAAAAAATGATAAAAATTTCATTTGGGTACAGTGTTGTATGACCGCGCAATTGTCATTCAAAGTGCATCAGCGCTGAAAGCTGAAAATTGGTCTGGGACTGAGGGGGGTTTAAGTGCCCAGTAAGCAAGTGGTTAAAGCTCAGGTGCTCTGAGGATATTTTGTTGATGGTTTTGTGAACCGCTTCCCAAAAGGTCAGGATTAAGGGGCAGGGCCACCATATATGGAGCATCGAGCCCTCATCCCGTTTGCATCTCCAGCATTTTTCTGAGATTGTGGGGGGAAATTTGTGTAGGATAGAGGGGGTCCTGTACCATCTGGATAAGATTTTATAGCTACATTCCTGAGTGGCTACATTTAGAGACCCTTTGTGTGCGTAAATATGTATTTTCTCCCATTGTTCTCCGGATATTGAGATATCAAGGTCTCTTTCCCAATTTTTACATGTTTTGTTGGATAAGTCTGGTGCCCCTTAATAGTGAGTTATATATGATTGAGAGAATGTGTCTGTGTGGAATTTTTTTTTGGTACAGAGGTCTTCGTTAGGGGTTGCGTCCAAAGATGTGTTGTCTGTTTGTTGGTCAGGAAGTGTCTAATTTGAATATAGGTCCAATGGGGTATTCGGAAGGGTGTTATAGTGTCATGGAGGTATTCTCTAGAGAGTATTTTCCCATATTTAAAGAAATGTTTGGTAAGGATTTCCTTATGTGGCCAATTATGTTTAAGAAAGTTTCTTTCTAATCCTGGTGGGAAGTCAGGGTTGTTTCTCAGAGGAGTGAGAGGGCCGTACCAGGGAGTAGAGTTCTTGGATTTGAATGTGTTGTTAAAGATTTCTAATGTGGGTCCAACTAGGGGATGTGTTTTGATGTAATTAGAGTGATGTTTAGGGTGGATCCATGGAAGTGATTTGATTGTTGAGGTAAACTGAGATTGTTCTAACGTCACCCAGTCCTTTACAGATTGATGAATGTTCCAATCAACTATACGCGTTAAGAGTGTTGCTTGGTGGTATTTCCTAAGATCCGGGAGAGCTATACCACCCTTGTGTTTAGGGAGGTTTAATTTGGCAAACTTTATTCTGGGGGTTTTGTCCCTCCATATAAACAGGGAGCACGCCTTACGGAAGGCTGTAAAAAAGGATATTGGCACTCTGATGGGGATAGTTTGCATAACATATAGGTATCTAGGGAGGATTGTCATTTTTATCAGCGAGGCTCTGCCAAACCACGAGATATTTAGGGCGTTCCATCTTCTCAGGTCCTCTTGAGTTTCTTTTAGAATGGGTAGAAATCTTAGGGGATTTCAATGCCCAAATAAGTGATGCTCTTTTCAGCCCAGGTAAATGGGTGATTTTTCTTGCAGAGTTCTACTGAACTTGGCTGCAGTGTAATATTAAGAGCGTTTGACTTGGAATGGTTTATTTTTAGATTGGAGAGAAGATGGAAATGTTCCAGGTCTTTGAGGAGATTAGGTAAGGACGTGTGTGGTTCCAATAAGAAAAGGAGCATATTGTCAGCGAATGCTGCAACTTTATAGGTGTTATTTTGAATCTCTATTCCTTTTGATATTATTTGCTCTGATTTTATTTAGTAGCGGTTCTAGAGTGAGAACAAATAGGAGTGGGAAAAGTGGGCATCCTTGTCTGGTGCCATTTCGTAAATTGAAGGCGTTCGATAGGTGGTTATTTACGCGAACTGGTGCAGTCGGATTGGAGTATAGTGCCTTGACGTAAGATCTCATTTGGGGTAAGATTCCTATATGATTCAATACTGCGTCTATGAAATCCCATGCCACCCTATCGAACGCCTTCTCTGCATCGAGGGAGAGAAAGAATCCTTGTTTTTGTTTTGAGGTTAACCAGTGAATAATGTTCAAAGCTTTGGTCGTATTATCTCTTCCCTCTCTGCCAGGTATAAAGCCCACTTGATCTAGTGTTATTAGGGATGTTAGTAAAGGTAGGATTCTGTTTGCTAAAATTTTCACGTATAGCTTTACATCTACGTTGATTAAGGAAATCGGCCTGTAATTTGTGACCTGGGTTACGTCCTTGCCTTCTTTGGGTATTACAGTTTTATATGTGCTTCTAGTAGTTGTTTAGGGGGATGTTTTTCAGTACGTAATGATTGAAAAGTTTTCAGAATTCGTGGTTTTAATATTTCAATGAAAGTCTTGTAATATTGTAGGGGTAATCCATCAGGGCCTGGGGCTTTTCCTATTTTCATCTCTTTTATAGCTTTGTCTAGTTCTGTGCCAGAAATCGGTTCTTCGAGTTTTTGGGCTGTTGCATCTGAGATTCGGGGTGGACTATATTTACCTAGAAAGTCTTGAATAAGGTTAGCTCTTAGGTCTGAGTTTTGCGGGCTTTTGGGATTGGAAGGGATATTGTAAAGAGACTGATAGTAGAGTTCGAATTGTTTTGCGATCTCCTCATTTGAGGATTGTAATTTGCCTTGTTTGTCCATTATCTGATGGATTGTTGCTGAGATTTTGTACTGCTTTAGCGAGCAGTCTCCCACTCTTGTTTCCTTGCTCGTAGTATATCTTGTGTCTCAAGATATATTGCCTTTTTGGTTTTAACATTTAATTCATCTGCGAGCAGTTTTCTCGCGTTTTGTAAGCTCCTCAAATTTTGAGACTGCAATAGTTTTTTTATGCGTTTTTTTTCTAGATTGTGGATGTGAGCTATCAATGAATTTATTTTGGCTTGTTTTTCCTTCTTTATTTTGGCTAGTTTTTTTTATAAATTCTCCTCTAATAACACATTTGTGTGCCTTCCACTTTGTGATTGATGAGGTTTCACCATTATCATTCCGTGCAAAGTAATCTTTTAATATTTCATTGAACTCTGAAATATCTTTGGGGTCTTTCAGTATGGAGGTGTTCAGTCTCCATGTTTTGGTGCTAGTGTTTTTCTCTGGGAAGGTTATTGTCATGGTGATTGTGTGATGGTCTGATATAGTCATTGGTTCGATGGTGCTGTTGTTCAGGAGGGATAAGTCTGATTGTGTTATAAAAAAGTAATCGATTCTTGAATACTTCTGGTGAACATTGGAAAAGAATGTAAAGTCCTTGGATTGGGGGTTGAGGGTCCTTCAGGAGTCGTGTAACATAAGGTTTTGTAACTGGATTTTAATTTGTTTTAATGCTCTATACGGGAGGCTCGACGCTCCATTTGAAGTGTCTATTGTGGGGTTTAGCGTGATGTTGAAGTCCCCCCAGTATGATAATTCCTGACGCAAAGGTCGTTAATAGGTCTTTGATTCTACGAAAAAAGGCTACCTGCTTAGAATTTGGAGCATGTATATTAGCAATAGTTATAGGGTGGTGTCCTAGTTTACCTTTTAGAAATATAAATCTACCTCCAGGATCTGTCATAGTGTCTTGGAGTTGGAATGGTGTCTGTCTGGAAACCAAAATCGAGACCCCTTTTGTTTTCCCTTCGGGGTTTGTGGCATGGTAAGCAAATGGGAATCTTTTGTCTTGTAGTTTTGGGGCTTTTTCGGATTTAAAATGTGTTTCTTGGATTCAAATGATATTTGCTTTGTGTTTGTGAAGGAGTTTGGTTCTTTTTTCAGGTATGTTAAGTCCTTTGGCATTAATTGAGAGAAGTTTAATCATTAGTGGAGTGGATGTTTGTTTATAGTTAGTCATCTTAGAGTTTAGATGTACAGTTCTAGATAAGTAGGTAATTTTATCAAGGGGGAAGGGGTAGGGGTGAGTGATTGGGGTGAGTGATTGGGGTGAGTGATTGGGGTGAGTGATTGGGGTTGGACCGGGGGTAGAGAATAGACCTGCTAGTCTCACGACATAAACTTTTATGGCGTCCCAGTCTTAGTACATAAGGTTCAATATTGAGTTGGCCTTCTCATCCAAAATCACTGCCTGACCTTACAAATGCACTTCTGGAACAATGGTCAAACATTCCCTTAGACAATAGACATTCCTCCTAAACCTTGTGGACGGTCTTCCCAGAAGAGTTGAAGCTGTTATGCAAAGGGTGGGCCAACTCAATATTGAACCCTACAGACTAAGACTGGGATGCCATTAAAGCTCATGTGCGTGTAAAGGCAGGTGTCCCAATACTTTTGGTAATATAGTATATGTGAACACAGTCTTTCATTTTATTATTATTATTTTTTTTTTTTTTAATGGATCTGCTGAAGCGAATTACTACAGTAACTGACATTTATTTTATTTCAGATTTTCAATGAGTTTTAACAGAAGCAACCTGAAGTACGAAGTGTTGCCGAAAAAACCCAAAAAGGTAGCCCAGGACTGTGTGGAGTGGATTAAGAAGCATCATCCTAGTAAGTGTGACGTGTCGGAACAATCAAATTTCCTCAAAATGAGTCATCAGTGGTTCCACCTTTCTCCATTTGGTCCGTGCTCTGCTAGTAGTACTTCTCTCCAGCCTGACCGGGCAGCCCTTTCTACAATCGTGGATCTTGGGCTTTTCTGTCTCTTCCTCTTGGACTTGTGTTGCCCATATTTGTTTTTTCTTGGGCCTAGGCTGCCGATGGCATTGTTTTCTGATGTTGACCTTTATCAGTTTTACTCCCATTTTGGTAGTGTGTTTTTTATTTTTTTATTTTTTTTTTATTTTTTTACTTCTGTTATTTTGGTGGATTGTTGGTTGGGTCTCCAGTTCTCACTGACGGGGACCCATTTCTCCTTCTGTCATTTACCCCAGGAAGTGTTTTTCTCTGTCCTTCTCTGCAACATCAGGTTTATCCTCTGTCTTTCCCTCGGTCATGGCAGTTCCTCTGCCTTGCAGAGGGCTTCTCCTTATCTACCCTTGATTTGGAACTTTGTCTCTAAAGCCCCATACACACTATCAGATTTTCTGCTGATTTTTTTGTCTTCGGATTTACCAAAACCATGTAGTAGAAGGTCCGGCCTGATTGCACACACATTGAAACTCCTAAAGTTTGACCTCCTATTATATGGTTTTGGTAAATCTGAAGGAAAAAAATCAGCAGTAAATCTGATGGTGTATGGGGCTTAACATGGTCCTCTAAATTTTGTTGGCCCTGGACTGCATTTGGTTTCCCAACTATATTACAGTTCTGGTATCCTTCAGTGGGAAATAGACACTAAGTTTTTTTTTTTTTAGTTTTTTTTTTGTTTTTATTTATCTTTTTGCTTACCCTTAAACAGGGGGGATGGCTGGTGCATCAGCTGATTATGATCATGATATAACTGTGTGTGATGTCTTTTGCTGTGCCCAATGTCGGAGAGCATATAATATATAGTTTGCATAATTCTGGACCATTTTAACTTCCAGATGAGTCTGGGATCATTTACTGCCTGTCCCGACACGAGTGTGATACTACAGCTGAGACTCTTCAGAGGCAAGGATTGGCAGCTCTGGCTTACCATGCTGGGCTCAGTGACTCGAATAGAGACTATGTACAGCATAAGTGGATTAATCAGGATGGCTGCCAGGTATGAATAACTACTAGGTCGTTGTTTGCAATGACCTCTTCAATGGTGGAAAAAGAAAATGGTTTGAGACTTTATATGAGGTAATAACATAGTAAGGCCAACTGCCTCCATCCCTATCTATGTGAAGAAAAGAAAAATTGTGACTTTGTATGAAGCCCGCAAAAAAAGTCAGATTTATTGGATGAAAAAATAGTATATTAGTTGAGTAATAATGGGCTGCATATTAAAATACAAGTGTGTGTGTGTGTGTGTGTATGTGTATATATATATATATATATTTATATTATATTCTACACAATAAAGTACTTTGCCACATGCTTGTAGACAGTACATTTTTATATGTACTGTCTACAATCATGTGACAACCTACCTTAATATATATGTAGGTTGTCACATGATTGTAGACAGCAGTACATATTAAAATGTACTGTCTACAATCTTGTGTCAGTCTACCCTAGTGTGTGTGTGTGTGTGTGTGTATGTGTATATATATATATATATATATATATATATATATATATATATATATATATATATATATATATATATATATATATATATATATATATATATATATATATATATATATTTTATGAATTATATTTCAATATGCAGCCCATTATTACTATCAACTAATATACTACGTTTTCATCCAATAAATCTGACTTTTTTTTGCATGCTTCATACAAAGTCACAATTTTTCTCTACAATTGATATTCATCTTTTTTTTTTAATTTTCTTTTTTAATTTTTTTTTATGCTCCTATATATGTTAGAGGAACTGCAGTCTGCTCACGTGATTTGTAATAAAATACATCTTTGCCACTCTGAAGCTTTCCTCCGACCACTTTGCATATTATTTTATATATACTGTGATTCTGTACTTGCCAAACATGCTGCAGAAATCTCTCTCCACTGAGTCTGGCTGCAGCCATTTTAACTGTGGGCAGCTGAAGCTGCTGCCTGTTCACTTCCTGGATTTACACAGACCCACAAGAGGCACACCTTCAGCTCTGCAGCTTTCATTGGCCCTCCTATGACTCATCCCCCTTCCCTTCCTGGCAAACTCTGAGAGAGAGCTGTGCATGATGTCTTAAGCCTAGGTTTCTTACCAGACTAGAATTTTTTTTTTTACTATCCAAAGTTACAACAACACGACAGAAGATTTAATAAAAATATACTTGCCTCCCACTGTGCAGCTCATTTTGGGACAGAGTTGCCTCAAACCTCATCTTCTAGGGTCCCCCGGCGATCTCCCAAGCGGGTTACCTTGCAGGCACACTCCCAAGTCCAGCATTTGCGTCCACAGACACAAATGCCGGACTCGGCCCGGCGCCCGCATCATTGGAATTGATTGACAGCAGCGGGAGCCGCTGCTATCAATTTATCCAATCAAGAGCCGGGACCCCGTGGAGAGAGGGACAGCGCGTCCCCGCCAAGGAGATGAAGGGGCTCAGGTAAGTAAAATGGGGGCTGGGCGGGGGGCTTGTGACTGACAGGTGTATTTTCACCTTAATGCATAGGATTCATTAAGGTGAAAAAATACGAAGGTTTACAACCCCTTTTAATAAGTGTCAGTTGGTTTCCTTGAAATGAATTGGATATCTATTCCTTTGTTTTGTTGTGTAGGTAATCTGTGCTACAATTGCATTCGGGATGGGTATCGACAAGCCAGATGTGAGATATGTCATTCATGCTTCCCTGCCCAAATCTGTGGAGGGATATTACCAAGAGTCTGGCAGAGCCGGTCGGGATGGTGAAATGTCCCACTGCCTGCTTTTCTACAGCTACAGTGATGTGACCAGAATCCGAAGGCTCATTCAGAGTAAGTCTTTGCTGTTTTATATAGCATGATTTATAGTCCGGTATACAGGCTGAATTGAGCCACCTGCGGTTTTTTTTTTCTGTTTTTTAACAAATGCAAAATCCTAATACATTTTTTATGAAGAGGTTCAGTCTTTCAGGGAGCCGTATTTTTAGGTCTTGCAATATCCAGTATGTATTGTGTTTCAAAGGTCTTCTATTAGAATCTCTAAACACACAAACAAAAATACCCTAAGGGTCCTTTCACACTGGCTTGTCCAATTGACTGACTCGGCTAGCTCAGCATTGGGTCGATCTGTTGATCCCCACTGAGCAGGCGGATGACAGGTCCATCTCTTCTCACTGTGCAGAGATTGACCTGTCAGAGTCCCGCTCTCCTCTATTTGGGAGATCAGATGAAAACGGACCACCTGTCAGTTTTCATCCGATCAGCCAGAGGGATGGAAAATAGGACTTCCATCTGTCTGGATTTGGCAGAGAGGATCGCATAGCAGCGGAGATCGACGGACATGTTGCTGCTGACATCCGCCGCTCCATAGGAGTGAATGGAGGCTCCGATCAGGTGCACCTGAAAAACGGACTCAGTTTTTCAGGCGCACCTTGATCGGAGCCTCCATTCACTCCTGTGGAGCAGCAACATGTCCGTCGACCTCCGCTGCTATGCGATCCTGTTCGGACCGCCCCCGTGAAAGGGGCCTGAGTCACTAATTTTGGTGATGGGATTCTGAGAGTGAAGCTCTCATATTTGATGGACTTTCCTTGCATTTAAATTTCTTTGTTTTTGAAGAATTCCTTTTTGAAACCAGCAGAATGAAGATCTCTCACTCCTTTCAAATTTAGCGTATTTTTTCGATCCATAGGGCGCACCTAGGTTTTAGAGGAGGAAAACAATAAAAAATATATTCTCAACCAAATGGTGTACTAAAATATTTACCAGTGCCATTGAAATGCAGCCTGACCCGTGCCAAAGAAATGTAGCCTTTTACCAGTGCCATAAATGCAGCTTTACCTGACATCATCACATCCACCAGGCTGATCGGCAGCTCTCCCATTTAGGGGGGGGGGGGGGGGGGTCTCTGTGCTGAGCACTTCACGAATCATACATCATACACAGGACTTGTATGCTTTGACACACTTCATTAATACGCTTGATGTTTTGATTTAAAGGATATGTTCACTTTAGTAACCTGTTACATGTTACACCCATATAGCAAAGGAGCTAGTGAGCGCTCTTAGTTTATTGATCTTCCTGGACTTCATTTGCTGCCTGCCTGTGCAGGGGGTACAGGCAGACAGCTGTACTGAGAGTCTTCAGGGGCCTGACATTGCACCCTTAATCTGCTGATCGTGGGTGCATTGCTACAGACTATTAAAAATAAATAAATGCACATTTTTTTTAACCTGCTAAAGTGCATTTATTGATTTTTAAAAGGTGTTGTGGCGCTGCAATTTTTCTTGTGTTTATAAGGCATATACATATATCTCCGACCCCCCTTTGCAAATGGCCTGTAAATTGCTAGTGCGGACATAATTTGATATGATAAATGTAAATGTTGCTGAGTTGAAACCAGATGGTAGATCTAAAAAAAAATACATAAGTGGCTTTTTATGTGTTCTTTGGTAGTGGAGAAGGATGGGAACCATCATACTAAGCAGACGCACTTCAACAACCTGTACAGCATGGTGCATTACTGCGAGAACGTCCTGGAATGTCGCCGGATGCAGCTTCTTGCTTACTTCGGAGAGACGACATTTAACCCTAAATTCTGCAAAGAGAATCCTCGAGTGGCATGTGACAACTGTTGCAGGACAACGGTGAGATAATACAACAGATTTTCCACAGTAGATTTTTGTATTATTTGAGGTACAGGCCAGCTTAGCTGCTGGTAGAATATGCAACTAACGCTGGGCACACGCTGTCTGAAAATCGTCCGGTTCAGCAGGAATCAGCTGACATTCGGTGGGTGTGTACAGTAGCCTGTCTAACAAACCACTTTTGATGGAGGGGCATTTTGTAAAATCGGCATGCGATCAATGCTTGCTACCAATGGGGGGGGGGGGGGGGTTGTTGGGCGTCCCCTTGTTGGAATAAAAAGGCACAGCATGGGAGATCGTTGCATCAACATTGCTTGTGTTTGGTATGGCAATCTGTCAGGTATTTTTCGTTCAGCCCGCTGGGTTGAAAAAATAAATAAATTAATCGAGCTGTGTGTTAAATGAGCGGGCTGTAGGCTTTGTACATGCGCCCTTGTTTTTCCACTTGCAGTGTAGTTGATGGTCATTTTAGTAGCTCACCGTGCAATGGGAGAAATAGATCACATTGGCCAACATTGATATCTCCAGTATACATTATTATTATTATTTATTATTATTATTCAGGATTTTTATAGCACCAACAGTTTGTGCAGCACTTACCAAAATGAAGGCAGACGTTTGATTCCTCTTGTACCAAATTGTAATGTAACTGAGGGCCCTGCTCATTGGAGCTTACAATCTAGGAGGGAGGATCAATTGATACAAAAGGTAAATGAGCTGATGGAGAAAGTAAAACAGTGTATTAGAAGCAGCATAGGATAGATTAGGGGACAGTTCCCAAGGATGGGAGAATCTCTGGGGAAATCCCGGAGGTGAGCATGGGAGGAGGTGATGGGAGCTAGAGAGCAGGAAGTCTTGGGAGGACTGAAGAGGAAGGCTTGGTTGGTATTTTGGGACTAGGTTAGTGATGTCGCTGTGGGCAGAGTTATGGATGGCTTTGTAAATTATTGTTAGTACTTCAGATTTTATTGGTTGGGTGAGTGGAAGCCAGTGGAGGGATTGGCAGAGAGGGGTGGAGGACACTGAATGGTTGGTAAGGTGGATGAGACTTGCAGCGGCATTCATTATGGACTGAAGGGGGGATAGTCTATGTAAAGGTAATCCAATGAGGAGGGAGTTGCAGTAGTCGAGGCGAGAGATGACCAGGGAGTGAATTAGAAGCTTGGTGGTGTCATTGGTTAAAAGGGGCGTATTCTGGAGATGTTGTGGAGGCTAAGGGGCATGATTTGCACAGGGATTGGATGTTGGCCTGAAAGGGCAGTTCAGAGTCTAAGGTTACCCCTAGCACCCTGGCATGTGGGGACGGACTGATAGTTGTGCCAATAATCTTGACAGAAGCAGGGGAAGGGGCACATCAGGAGAAAATATTAAGAGTTCGGTTTTAGATTCAGTTTTGAGGACGTGGTTTGACATCCAGGCTGATATGTCTGTTAGTAAATCGGTGATGTGTGAGGAGACTGATGGGGTGAGCCGAGGGGCAGAGAGATAGATTTGGGTGTCCTCAGCATATAAATGGTAGTGAAAGCCATGGGAGGTTATCAGCTGACCCAGGGAGGACGTGTAGATTAGGAATAGTAGAGGTCCAAGGACAGAACCTTGGAGGACCCCAACGGGAAGAGGAGTTGTGACACTGAAGGTGTGATGAGATAGGTAAGATTTGACCCAACGGAGAGTGCAGCTCTGGAGACCAAGCAAATTTAATTTTTGAGGAGGTCAACTGTATCAAAGGCAGCAGAGAGGTCCAAGAGTAATGCCCCGTACACACGTTCCGATTATCGGACCACAAAAGTCGCTTTCGGACAGATCGTTCGATAATTTGATCGTTAGTACGCAGCTTTCGACAGCCGATCACGACAGTCCGTCCAACTAAATCCGAAGGAACAAACAGGAAAACTTTGGTCGGATGACAGCCCATCGTACGACAGTCGTGTAGTCAGTACAGTATGCGTCCGATAAAAGTCATTAGACAAACACCACGCATGTTCGGAAACATGAAAATAAACCAGAAGGACACACAGGTCACACGTTTTTGACATCATTTAAAATACGTAGCTACGCACGACGGAAGATTTTTCCAGAATCGTACGACAAAAGTCTTACACACATTTTGCACTGTTGTATTCAATCTTAGTTGTATACAACAAAATGTGAACGATCGGTCTTACGATAATCGGAACGTGTGTACGGGGCATAAGGCTGCATTCACACCTGAGCGTAGCGTGTTTGAACGTTTTTACCGGCCTTTTGTCGCGCGACAATGATCGTTTTGTCACACTACAACGCGCGACAACGAGCACTTTGTCACACTACAACGCGCGACAATGAGCGCTTTGTCACACTACAACGCGCGACAATGAGCGCTTTGTCACACTACAACGCGCGACAATGAGCGCTTTGTCACACTACAACGCGCGACAATGAGCGCTTTGTCACACTACAACGCGCGACAATGAGCGCTTTGTCACACTACAACGCGCGACAATGAGCGCTTTGTCACACTACAACGCGCGACAATGAGCGCTTTGTCACACTACAACGCGCGACAATGAGCGCTTTGTCACACTACAACGCGCGACAATGAGCGCTTTGTCACACTACAACGCGCGACAATGAGCGCTTTGTCACACTACAACGCGCGACAATGAGCGCTTTGTCACACTACAACGCGCGACAATGAGCGCTTTGTCACACTACAACGCGCGACAATGAGCGCTTTGTCACACTACAACGCGCGACAATGAGCGCTTTGTCACACTACAACGCGCGACAATGAGCGCTTTGTCACACTACAACGCGCGACAATGAGCGCTTTGTCACACTACAACGCGCGACAATGAGCGCTTTGTCACACTACAACGCGCGACAATGAGCGCTTTGTCACACTACAACGCGCGACAATGAGCGCTTTGTCACACTACAACGCGCGACAATGAGCGCTTTGTCACACTACAACGCGCGACAATGAGCGCTTTGTCACACTACAACGCGCGACAATGAGCGCTTTGTCACACTACAACGCGCGACAACGAGCGCTTTGTCACACTACAACGCGCGCTTTGTCACACTACAACGCGCGCTTTGTCACACTACAACGCACGACAACGCGCGCTTTGTCACACTACAACGCGCGCTTTGTCACACTACAACGCGCGACAACGAGCGCTTTGTCACACTACAACGCGCGACAACGAGCGTTTTTTAACGTCGGCGGTTTTTTTTCAGCCAATAGGAAAAATATTTTTCATCTGCTTATTTTTTCTTGAGCAGATACAGCGTCAAAACGCCCGTAGAAACGCTCGTTGTCGCGCTAAACGCTCGAATCGAGCGTTTCCATTCGTTTCTATGGGAATGAAAACGCCCAAATCAGCCCAATTCGCGCGACAAAAAAGGGCCCGGAACTTGTTTGAGCTTCAGGCGTAGGGCTTCAGGCGACATGGAGTGGAGATGTGAACCATCTCCATTGAGAATAATGGATTTTTTCCCCTCCAGCGTTTTGTAGCTTCAGGCGTAGGGCTACAAAACGTTCAGGTGTGAACGGGCTGTAAGAGTACAGAATAATGACCGTTGGTTTTGGTTGTTAGTAAGTCGTTTGTGAGTTTTAGGAGAGCAGTTTCTGTGGAATGCTGTGGATGAAATCCAGACTGAAGGATCAAGAAGGTTATTCTCAATTTGGTCGCTCAGTTGGTTGTAGACTAAACATTCAAGTGATTTGGAGGCAAAAGGGAAGGGAGTAAGGAGATGGGTCTTAGGTTGTTTTTTTTTTTACATTTTTTATTTAATAGTATGCGACATACAATGCAGAGGCAACTTCACAGAATGCATAAAACAGACAGTTACAAACAAACAATACCAAAACATGGGTGTCAGAGCCAGTGGCAAGAAAACCTGGGAGTACAAGACATAAACAGCTGTGAAGACTATTCGAGAGGAGATTAATGTTCCCCCTCGTGTAGGAGCTTCTTCTACATAAGATATCTTCAGCACCAGCCCCGACACCCTCGAAGAAAAGTAGAGTTGAGAAAAGGGAAAAGGGGGGAGAGCAGAACAGGGGGTGAAATAGCAGAGATGGAAGAGGATAGGTAGGGGGGTAATGTGGAAAAGGCGGGGTTTCCCCTCGGGGAGCAAAAGACCCCTTCGGCTCACCATTACAGCGGCCAGCCGAAGTGTGGGACACCTGTCTCCAGGGGTCTTCATGAGTTTATTGAATCTCACTGAGGTATTCCCCAGAAAAGCGATACTGGGTCCAGTAGAACCATCTGTTCCTATGTTCCTCTGATTTATCCCTTATTGTGGCAGTAAGGTCCTCCATGCGTTCGATATCATTTACCCTTGCGAACCACTGTGTCACCGTTGGAGCTGATTGCTGCTTCCACTGACTCGGGATGCAGGCCCTGGCCGCATTAAGGAGATGTTTAAGTAAGGACTTGTGATAACGCTTCTTCGACATAGGGGTTAAGTTGAGGAGTACCGCCGCGGGATCATTGTCCAGAGAAATATCTGTAAACTTGTGTATGAGTCTCAGAACAGGTTGCCAGAAGGTTTGGAGTGTAGGGCAGTCCCAAAAAATGTGTAGAATGGTACCAGCTTGTTGCCCACAGCGCCAACATCGGTCAGAATGACCGGGGAATATTTTGGCTAACACCGCTGGTGTACGATACCAGCGTGTGATCAACTTATATGACATCTCCTGGTATTTACTGCAGAGTGACGACTTATGGGCGAAAAAGAGTATCCTATCCCTTTGTGTTGCGGAGAATGTAGTTCGCAGATCCCTCTCCCACTTTGCCAAAAATGGCGGATCAGTGGAGGATTGTGCTTCAGTCAGAAATTGGTAGGATCTAGAGAGGGACCCACGAACTGGGCCAACCTCCAGACAAAGGTCTTCAAATGGATGGAGCTGTCTAGAAAAGAGCAAGTGGTTAGGCAGTGATCCAAAAAAGTGGGCGAGCTGTCTAGCTCTCCAACTATCTAATGTAACTGGTATTTGTTCTTGCAATATGGTCCCCGTGGAAATCCAGCCCGTGGGTTCCAGAAACAGAGCAGCTCTCAGGATTCCCGTCGGGGCCCCCCCGGTAAAGGCCCGGTCTCGCAGTCCCGGGGGAAATCCGGGATGCCCGAAAATCGGGGTCATTGGGGACGGGAAGCTAGTCCGGCGAGATAGGCGGAAAAAACGCTCCGTCTCAGCTAAAGTGGGGCCAATTAACGGGTGAGTAGTCACGCCGGGCCCAAGAGGCCTCCCCGCCCAAGGCAGCCCGGCCAGCGGAGCCTGCGCCATCTCCCTCTCCAGTTTAACCCACAACTTCAGTTCCTCATGTCGACACCAGTCGACCACGTGTGTCATGTGCGTCGCTGTGTAATATAAAGCCGGGTCCGGAAAGCCAATACCTCCCCTCAATTTCGGGCGCACTAGCATCGCCCTACCAATACGCGGGTGTTTGCCGCGCCATAGGAACTGGATAAAAATGAAGCGAACCGCATGAAAGAAAGACTGGGGTATTTTAATAGGTAGGGCTTGTAGTAGGTACAGAAGTCTAGGCATCGCCTTCATCTTCAGCACATTACAGCGTCCGAACCAGGACAGAGCCAGTGGGTCCCAAGTTTTAAGGTCCATCGCAAGCGTCGTCAAAAGGGGTCGGAAATTCAGGGAAAAAATATCCTTGGAGGTGGCTGGTATTTTGGTGCCTAAATATTGTATAGACCGGGAGGCCCATTTAAATGGGAAAAATGGTCGCAGACCCGCCAGTGTGCGGTCCGACACTGAGACATTCAGAGCTTCTGATTTCTGAAGATTGACCTTAAACTTGGATAAGGAACCATATCGTGTTAATTCGCGCAGCAACGACGGCAGGGACGTTATTGGTTTTGTGATAAAAAATAAGAGGTCATCCGCGTACGCGGCCACTTTGTGGTGGTAACAATCCGACTGAACCCCGCATACATTGGGGTTATCCCTTATGTGCCTGAGAAACGGCTCCAAGGAGAGGACGAAAAGAAGGGGGGAAAGTGGGCATCCCTGTCGGGTCCCATTTGAGATCTCAAAAGGTTTCGAATCCATCCCGTTAACCCGGACCGTGGCCATAGGACTAGAGTATAGAGCTGCTATCCAGTCCATTATCGGTTTAGGCATACCAAAGGACCACAACACTTCTTGTAGAAACCCCCAGTCCACCCTGTCAAATGCCTTTTCGGCGTCAGTGGACAGGAGTATGAGTGGGGTGCCTGATCTCTTCGCCATCTCTATGACGTTAAGCGTCCGAACGGTATTGTCCCTTGCTTCTCTGGACTGTATAAAGCCCACTTGGTCTAAAGCTACCAGGTGTGGCATAAAACCACTGAGCCTGGAAGCTAAAATTTTCGTAAGGAGCTTAATGTCACAGTTCAGCAGAGAGATGGGCCTGTAACTGGCGCACAACAGCGGGTCCTTTCCAGGTTTAGGGATCACCGAGATAGATGCCCGTAGCATGTCTGGAGGGACGCTATGCCCATTCAGAATAGCGTTGAAGGCTTTAATAAGTTGGGGGGCCAACTGCGTTTGAAAAGTTTTATAATACGGAAGCGCAAATCCATCCGGTCCCGGGGCCTTCCCCGGCTGAGTATCGGCAATGGCCGCTGCCAATTCCTCTATGCGAATAGGTTGGGATAGTAGTTCTCGGTCCGTCTCTGAAAGCGCAGGTAAGTTGGCTTCCCTGAGATATTCCTGTATATCGGAGATAGTGGGGGCGGTAACTGCCTGGGACCGGTCCAGATTGTAAAGCCTAGCATAGAACTCACGAAAAGTCGCTGCTAGGTCAGGAGTCGCATGTACCCTGGACCCAGTCGGCGTTGATAATACAGGAACATACGTTTGCGCTCGCTTCACCCTGAGTGCATTGGCCAACAGGCGGCCACACTTATCCCCATACTCATAAAACGCTCTTCTAGCCTTGAGTAGGGTGTGCTTCGCCTGATATAGGGAATGGTTCCTGATGGCCTCCCTGGTCTGGAGCAGCTCTGCTTCCAGCACAGGATCAGAGCTCGTTTTGTGCCTCTGTTCCTGCCGATGGAGCTTCATTAGCAGGTCTGTCAGGGTTTTAGCACAGCGTTGCTTTGCCGCGTGCCCTAATTTAATAAGGATCCCCCTGATGAAGCATTTATGGGCCGCCCAGACAAGAAGAGGGTTAGACACTGAGCCGACATTATCGGCAAAGTAGGCCAGTAATTCTGCTGCAATCTCCGCCGCCCCATCGGGGTCCTTAAGGAGCGTTTCATTCAGACGCCAAAGTGGTGTCCTCTCATGTAAATGCGGCATCGTAAGCTCCAGAAGGACCGGCGCATGGTCAGAGAGCGTTATCTGGCCAATCGAAGCTTTAGAGGCGAGGGGGATGGTGGAATGCTGAATTAGAAAAAAATCGATCCTGGAGTAGGATCCGTGAGTGGGAGAGTAAAAAGTGAAGTCCCTATCTTGCGGATGGAAAATCCTCCAGATATCCACCAACTGATGGCTATGGAGCAATCCTTTCAGGTAGCGACGCGCATTATGGGGCAGAGATGATGATTGTACCGAGGAGTCTTTAGAGGGATCCAGAGTCAGGTTAAAGTCCCCACCCACAATAAGTGTGCCTTCACGGAACGTCTCGAGTGTGGACAGAAAAGTTCCCAAAGCCTGGGCTTGATTCGTATTCGGCAGATAGTAGTTCGCAAGAGTAAACGTGTGAGAGTCTATTGCTCCTTTCACTAGTAGGAACCTGCCCTCCGGATCTTGAAGTTCTGCTAGATACTGCCAGTGTAGTGATTTGGAGATTAAAATGCTCGTCCCCTTGGATTTGGATGAGGCAGAGGGACTATGGTAAGCCACTGGAAATTGCTTGTTAGTGAGCTTCGGTACCTTGTCTGCCCGAAAATGTGTCTCTTGGAGAAAGACTATGTGTGCCCTCTGTCTCCAAAGTTCGGTCAGACAGCTGGATCGCTTCTCCGGGGAATTAAGCCCCTTAAAGTTCCAAGAGAGAAATTTCAGGGCCATGGCAGCGGAGTGCTCGCTCCCCGAGAGGGGGGGTGGGGACGGGGAATGGGGGGGAGAGGAGGGGGGGAGGGGGGTGGACAAAGGTCAAGGGCTAGGACGCCACTAAGCGTCAAATAAGAGCTGGGTGGAAGTGGAGATAGAAAGAGGGGGGAAAAAAAAGGAAGGACTATCAAAGGATGTATCTCCAGTCAGGAGAACTATTGCCACCAGGGCAGAGTGTACCTAAGGTGGGAGGTGTTAAGGCACGGTCAAGCGCGGAGCCCCGGCCATTGGGACCCCCACAGCAGCAGCAGACAATAAACAGAAAAACAGTAAACATAAGATTAAATGACATCACCAACATGGCATGTAATACATTCAACTGATAATCTCACACAGGGAAACCAGGTGCATCCCGCAGGGATGTCGAAAGTAACTAACCCCTTACCCGGTAACGGTTATCATAAGCCCCAGTGTTGGGTCCAACAAGCCCGTAGTCCCAAGGAAAGTGTGACAAAATATGTGGCGGGTGTTAACTCGTGCCCTCCCCCGGGCCCCCCTAAACTCTGGTCAACAGGACCCTGCCCACCCACCCCGTCCCTGTGCCCGCCCCTCCCCCAAAAAGGAAGAAAAAAAAATAAAATAAAAGAAAAAAAGAGGAGGGGGGGAGGGTTGTAGAAAGGGGAGGACTTCTATTACAGATAATGTAATCCATAGAGGAAAGGAGCACCTCGCTCGCTAAACAACATGTTTGGTGTTAGGTGGGGCTCTGGGCGAAAACCATGCAAGGAAGTACCCCCTCTGACCAAAGCAGAAGGCGTAAGGACCCCTGCTTGAAGTTACCACTACATGCCCAGCCCCATCGTAACGTACCCGGCAGGTTCCAAAAATAATAACAATAACAACCAAAAAGTGGGGGGGGGGAGAGAGGGGGAAACCCAGGAGGTGCAGGGGAGAGAAACAACTACTAATCCCAGCTCCCCCAGGTCCAAAGGGGCAGGAGGCGTTCAAGTCCAACTGGGAGTCTGGATGAGCTCTCCCGTCGGGAAAGTCAGGCTTGCAGCAAGCTGGGCCCGATCACCGAGGACGAGCAAATAGTCTCAGGCAACACTGTACAGAAAAATAAAGAAATGTTGAAAAAAAACAGTCTGGTATGACCGGCAAGGGGGGACATCAGGGTACCTGGTTTCCTAGAGTCAGGGGGCCTGTCCCCGCGGCTCTCGTGCTAGGCCTCTTCGCCCACGATGTCCGGCTCTAGCTCCCCGTTGTCCCCCAGCGGCAGGGCGCTGGTGCACACTCGGTGGAGCGTTCAGCAGAAGCCAGTTGAGCACAGCAATTGGGTCCATCGCGGCAAAAGCAAACAGGTGCGGTAGCTCCGAGGGATGGCGTAGAGCAAAGGTCTCCGTCCCTTTACGTATTATCAGATGAAACGGGTGACCCCACTTGTAGGTGAGGCCTTTCTCGCTGATGCCGTCCAAGATGGGTTTGAGCGCCCGCCTCATCAGAAGGGTGCGACGGGAAATATCCGGGAGCAGATGTATAGCTGCGCCGTCAAACTCCAGCACTCCTACCCGCCAAGCCTGTCTCAGGATGTCTTCTTTGAGAGTAAATGAATGCAGGCAGCAAAGGACGTCTCTGGGTCTATCTGGCAAGTTAGCGTTAGGGCCCAGAGTCCTGTGAACTCGATCTAGAGTAATAGCTGTGTCCGGTGGTCGGTCCAGGTACCGATTAAAGACAGCGGTCACTGTCGACCGAAGGTCAGACTGCTGGATAGACTCTGGGATACCTCGCAGGCGGATATTCTGCCTGCGGCTGCGATTTTCCAGGTCGTCAATAAGCAATTGCAGTTGGAGATACTGATCGCTGACGTCTGCCTGTGCTGTCTGGACCTCCTGTACTCTGTGAGATAACAGTTCCTGCGCTTGCTCTACAGTGGAGACTCTGGTTTCAATAGCTGTGACTTCTTGCTTAAGGGCCTGCATCTCCCCCCTCATTGCCAGTTCCATTCTAGTGGCCAGTGCTTCAAAGTCATTTCTAGTGGGCAACTGTTGCAATAGATCCCATAACTTATGTGAGGGGTCAGCCTGCAAAACATCCCCATATTGCTGTGCATTGGTAGCATGTGTACTCACTGTGTCCTGCAGGCCGGATCCATGGAGGAGGTCAGAGACAGGGATGGAGGGATGAGCACAGGGTGAGCACTGCACTGAGTCGAACAGACCCTCCGTTCTGTCCGGTGTTGCTGCCAGTGATCTTGGGAGGCAGGGAGAGAGGTCACTGAGGGGGGAGCAGTGCGACATTGTGAGGTCATCCCCTCTCTGCTGGCTGCAGCTCTGGGCTCCCTGGGCCTCGTGTAGGACGGCCGAGGTGTGCGCCGCCGGCGCCATCCTGGACCGCGCCGGAGTAGAGGCCGACGGCTTAAGGTGCTTAATATAACGATCCATGCCGCGGATCAGACGCCAAGAGCGGCGGATCGTTCCCCAGGCCTCCGGGTGCGTCCGTGGTGTGTTTAGTGCCAGTGATGCCTGTCCCGCTGTGCTGCACGGGGCCCGCCGGCCGGGAGCTCACTGTGCTAGCGTCCGCTCGCCACCATGCCGAAGCCACGCCCCTCGGGTCTTAGGTTGTTAACCACCTCAATACAGTGCACTTAAACCCTATTTCCTTCCCAGACCAATTTTCAGCTTTCAGTGCTCTCTCTCACTTTGAATGACAATTACTCAGTCATGCTACACTGTATCCAAATTAAATTTATCATTTTGTTCACACAAATAGAGCTTTCTTTTGGTGGTATTTATTCACCACTTCATTTATTATTTTTTGTGATATAAGCAAAAAAGGAGCAAATATTTTGGAAAAAGAAAAAACAATTTTTTACTTTCTCTTTTAAAAGAAACCCAAAAAATTTAATTTTGGTGAAAATTTAGGCCAAAATGTATTCTGCTACATGTCTTTGGTAAAAAATAAAATCCTGATAAGTGTATGATCGTTGGTTTGTGTGAAAGTTTATAGAGCCTACAAACCATGCTACGCATTATTGAAAATGTATCAATCCTAATGCACTGATGGCCTATCTCATTTCATGAGGCCATTACAATAACCCAACAAATGACCCCTTTTTGGAAAGAAGACAGTTGGGGGTATTTAGTAAGAGGCATAGTGAATTTTTTTAAGTTGCAATTTCCCCCCCACAATGCTTTGGAAAATTAAGAAATATATATTATAATATAATTTTTTTTTTTTCCTTCACTAAGTTATTTCTCACACATGGTGCAGGCATAATTGCAATTACACCCCAAAATACATTCTGCTATTCGTCCTGAGTATGGAGATACCCCATGTGTGAGACTTTTCCACAGCCTGGCCACATACAGAGGCCCAAAATCCATGTAGCACCATCAGGTGTTCTAAAGGCATAAATTACACATTTCATGTGTAATTAGTACTTATCACATTTTTGAAGGCCCTGGAGCACCAGGACAATGGAATTGCGCACAAAGTGACCCCATTTTGGAAAGAAAACATCCCAATGTATATTCTATGAGGCATAATGAGTCTTTTGAACATGTCATTTCTTTCCACAAGTTTTTGGAAAATGTGAAAGAAAATGAAAACCTATTTTTTCTCACAAAGTTGTCAATTTAGAAGATCTTTCTAACACATAGCATGTACATAGCCAAAATTACACCCCAAAATACATTCTGATACTCGTCCCGAGTATGGCGATACCCCGTTTGTGAGACTTTTCCACAGCCTGGCCACATACAGAGGCCCAACATGCACATAGCACCTTCAGGCTTCTAACACATAGCATGTAGGCACCAAGAATTACACCCCAAAATACATTCTGCTGAGCAAAGGGTAAAAAAAAAAAGGCTCACCTGTGGTTTTAGTAGGCAGGAATACCGTTCCAGAGCAGTCAGAGCATTTGTCTAGACGGCCAAAGGCAATGTCCAGGAATTGTCCAGGCAGCAGACAGATATGGAAAAGTATGAACATGGTTCAGTACAGTCCAAGGTTTAGCAGGCAGTTCAGGGGACAGGCAAAGGCATGGCCAGTTGAGATGGCAGCAGGCGGCACTTTGTACATTGGGCCTTGGTCAGGTAAGACCTGAGGACAGGGGTAGAGGCTTCTTCCCACCCAAATCTCTACGAAGCCTCCGAGTCTCCAGACCCTAATCCAAGAAAACGAAAAACCCGGAGAAAAATGTTTTCTCCACTCGGAAAATCTTTTCTGGATCCCCTCACATGTGAGACCCCTGTGCTGTTCATTGGCAGGGCAAATGATCAGTTCAGGAGGCAGGCAAAACGCATGGTTATTTAACAGGCCGAGGTCAATTCACATTGAAGGCAGAAACATGTTGGGCAGAGGCATAGTCGTTAACAGTCCGGGTCATACACAGAAATGTCAGAAAGTGGAAACTGGAAAAAAATCATCTTCACTTTACTAATAGTGTAGTGAAGTATGATAGCTCCGATAGCACGTTCCAATACAGAGGCCTGGCTGGGAGGGACAGTCGGGACAGTAGTATTGGGTGTCACTTCGAATTCCTCTACTTGAACACGCACAACATTTTTTGGGGGGTTTGCGACTTGTTTGGGTAGGAGGGAGGATTTCGAGAAAGTGCCTTTCATGGAGTCTGGCTACTGCATCAGAGCGAATTAGTTGAGTGGGTTGGCCATCGGAATAGACGAGGGCTGTGATGACGTCGTCTTGGAATTCTAGATAGGTCAGGGAACTTTGGGTGCACTTAGAAAAATTAATATATGAATTAAACATAGCTAGTTGCATCAAATAAATGGCAACTTTCTTGTACTAAAACAGTGATCTCCTGGTGGCCAAGTAGGGCTGCATCATCTGGTCGTTCATATTCACCCCCTCCCATGTATAGGTTATACTTATGGATACATTTTGGCTTCTGGATGGGGCCTTTTCTTCTCTGCCGTTCCACCAAGGTGTCATCGTGTATTGTGGAAAGGATGTAGACATCTTTTTTTTTTTTATTATTATTTTTTTTTAACTCTCCACTTCAGAGCTAGTACCTCTTCAGTCCGCATACTGGTCATTTCACCCTGCTTCAATTTCTTGGTGACCAATGTCTGTCGGAAGCCTTTGCACTTGGTCCGTGCTGTCCCACTGGCCACAGTCTGCTTTAGGGACAGATGGCGGAAAAGTGGGAGACTTGTATAAAAATTTGAGTACAGTGTTGTATGACCGCGCAATTGACTGACAGAGCTAAAAGCTGAAATTTGATCTGGGAAGGAGGGGGGGTTTAGGTGCCCGGTAAGAAAGTGGTTAATTTGCAAAAAATAAAAAATTCAGTGGTGAATAAATACCACCAAAAGAAAGCTTGACCGCGCAATTGTAGTGCAACAGCACTGAAAACTGAAAATTGGCCTGGGCAGGAAGGGGGTAAAATTGCCCAGTATCGAAGTGGTTAACATGCAGGATTTAGAAAAGGCTGTAAGAGTGGGTTATGCGCGATGGAATTTAGTAATATAAATGGCAAATAAAAGTCACACAGCTATAATTCAATTTTTATATTGCTCTTTGCCTGTTTTTATATTCCAGCAATACAAATCTAGAGATGTGACTGAAGAGGTGAAGAGTTTGGTAAGATTTGTCCAAGAACATTGCTCTTCTGGTCGTGGGAGAGGAAATAGTTCCGGTAACCGCCTAACACTCAATATGATGGTGGATATATTTCTGGGTAAGCGATGTGACTCGCAGTCTGTGTGTCCCAAAAAGAAAAAAAAATTCCCCACGGGCTGTACACAACATCTCTTTACTTACAGGCAGCAAATCTGGGAAGATCCAGACTGGTATATTTGGAAAGGGAGCAGCTTATTCCCGGCACAATGCAGAACGATTATTCCGGAAACTGGTTCTGGACAGAATTTTAGATGAAGAGCTGTATATTACAGCCAATGACCAGGCTGTGGCCTATATGAAGACTGGAGAGAGGGCTCAAGCTGTGTTGAATGGGTTCACAAAGGTATGTGTCCAATACTGTTCCTATACACTTCTTCAGTGTTTCTCTTTTTTTAGTCATGGCGCACCCCAGTCTAAGGGCTTGTTCACATGTGAGGTAGGGGTTTTTACCCCCCCACACACACACACTGCTTTCCCTCTAGATACAGAAGCAGTGGCTGTGGGTCGTTCATGTGCTGCAGCCACAGCAGGAATCCCCCCCCTCCCACCATTGTGTTCAGTGGGCACTACCACCTGCCATAAGGATAAGGAATCCATTGAGGTGAAAGGGGATGGATGTTTAATACTGGGGTTAGAGCTGCAGCTAGATGCCATAACCCCTGTATCCTTTTTATTTTTTTTTCATCAGTGCTGATCTTTCTGATAAGTGGTCCGAGTGGCACAATCGCTGCTGGATCACTTTTAGAAGCAGTGGGAGGGGTCATCCCATCTGACATTTCTGGTGGTTCCTGGACTTGCCTGACCAATCGGTAGCTCTGGGAACTAATCTGCCATTGGCTGTTCATGGAGATGAGTGAAGGAAAGATGGTCTCCACTCATCTATATGGCCTGGGAGGACCAGAGCGACGTCATGACGTCCCTTACGATTCTGATCCAATGTAAACGAGGCTTGCTTCCTTTTTTTTTTTTCTTGGCAAAAGATCAAAGCAAATAAATGAGGCTGAGGGTAAACATCAAATAATAACTCACATGGAGGCACCATCCCTAATGGGAACAAAATTTGGAAAACATGGAGTGGGACTTTGCATGTGCCTCGTTGGCGTGTAAATAATGATTTATAACAGTGTTTTTTTCTTAAAAAGGTATACAAATACTGTATTTACTATCCTTAGATGGGAATATTTAAAACATTACAATCTGAATGAAGATACAATTTACTGCTAGGTTGACCCAGGTTGTGCAAGTCCTGGTATAGAATATCGAGGGTGTGGACTTTGCAGGAACCCCCCCCCCAGCACAGCATGCAAGTATTAAAGATGTCCTGAAGATACAAAATTGTGGAATTGGCTATATTCTAAAATCGTTGATATTGCCAATTTAGCAATTTTGTATCTTTAGGACATATTTAATACTTACATTCTGTTTGTGTGGTTCTAAAAGGCTCTGACGAAGCGGAGTTCCCGCGAAATGCGTAGGCCACACCCTCGACATTCTATACCAGGACTTGCACAACCTGGGTCAACCTAACAGTAAATTGTATCTTCATTCAGATTGTAATGTTTTAAATATTCCTATCTAAGGATGGTAAATAAAGTATTTGCATATATCTTTTTATTTTATTTTTTTTATTTTTTAACCACTTGACCACTGGGCACTTAAACACCCTTAATAACCAGACCAATTTTCAGCTTTCGGTGCTCTCACATTTTGAATGACAATTACTCAGTCATGCAACACTGAACCTATATGAAATTTTTGTCCTTTTTTTCACACAAATAGAGCTTTCTTTTGGTGGTATTTAATCACCGCTCGGTTTTTTATTTTTTGTGCTATAAAAGAAAAAATACAGAAAATTCTGTAAAAAAAAAAAAAATGAATTTTTCTTTATTTCTGTTATAAAATTTAGCAGATTAGTAATTTTTTTCTTCATAAATTTTGGCCAAAATGTATACTACTACATATCTTTGGTAAAAAATAAGTACAAATTGGTGGATATTATTTGGTCTTTGTGAAAGTTATAGAGTCCACAAGCTATGGTGCCAATATCTGAAAATTGATCACACCTGAAGTACTGACGGCCTATTTCAATTCTTGAGACCCTAACATGCCAGAAAAGTACAAATACCCCCCAAATGACCCCTTTTTGGAAAG